>NW_024582716.1:301273-334304 GCF_018398535.1 Haplochromis burtoni
TAGCTTGCCATCACCAGTGTGTGAATGTGTGTGTGAATGGGTGGATGACTGGATATGTAAAGCGCTTTGGGGTCCTCAGGGACTAATAAAGCGCTATATAAATACAGGCCATTTACCATTTACCATTGTTTATTTGCTTTACCTCTCTGGGCTACAATTTCCACCTTTTGGGGGTGGGTGGGGGTTACATTTTAACTCATTCACTGCCAGCCATTGGCAGTGAATGAGTTAAACCCATTGACTCATGCACTGCCATTGACAGCTATAGACGTCAATGGCAGTGAATGAGTTAAGAGAATTACAAGCATACATTTTCCCACGCTTTCAGAAAATTTGACATATAAGAATAAGCAGTTATTAATCTTCAGATATGAAAAATGCATCCATGCAACCCTACAGATATTTCTAACAAGAGTCATTTTGGCTTGTAATAGTAGTTAAAGCACTGATCTAATAAATATCACTAATAAATTCCATTACGTGTACCAATAAGCCACGCAAGTCAGAGAGCATTTAAAATGAGTGCAGAAGGGCTCACCTAAATGCAGTGATCATTAATGCTATCTATCACATGTTCCTGTCTCGCATCTCTGCTATAATGTGGCTAAGCTGAGTTCTGCAGGCTTTGGTCCTGCCCGTAGAGACCAAAGCCTGTACTTCCTTCTTATTCTGAGGAATGAGAAAGAAGTGCAGCACTAGTTTTGTGTATTGCCACTTGACCTGCTCTGAAGCATCACACTATGCCACAGCAACCCAGCTGCAGAGAACTGTGATTTCTTCTGCGTGACTATGAAAATGGCAAAAGACATGAAGGCAAGGACTGGATCAGGTCAAGCATGTTCTGCCGGTTGCTAATGGACGGCATGGGGACTGCAGTACAGCACAAACCCCCCCAAGAGCTACCATAAAACTTTGATGTAAGGCTAAATGCTCTCTACCAAATCCCCATGGAAAAAAGGAAATGTAAAAAAATGATGGTTACTCAACAAAAACGAATGGCAGGCTTCAGTGTGGCTTCTTTTTTGGCTCTTGTCAAGGTGTGGAGTCTTAATAAGCTCAGCTCGGAGACAAATGGATTTAGAGATGGCGCTTATTGCACCGATAATGAAAGGGTGCTTTTGCTGGTGCAAACAAACAGAAAATAATATAAATCAATAAAACCAAAGCGTGGTTGTTTTTCCATTCACAACATCGAGCTCCTCAGTAAAATAAAGGGAGAGAATATTGCAGAGACTGCCTCTGCAAAAATACATGACTGTACTATTGCTGAGGGAAATCAGGTTGATGAATGACTCAACATGTTCTGGCCATCTCCTCTTGTTAAAGAGAAAATGATAGGACAGAGAGCAGGGATTAAAAGTCTCACTTTGCTGGACTGCCTTTAGAGAAGATGATCTAACTCTAGATGTACTTTTATATTTACACTTAAAAGCTTAACCATTTAGTTTTTGTGGATGAGGCAAAAAATTAACTTTAGCCACAGACCATGTAGGTTATCCTTTACTAATCTGTCAACTTTACACACAAAGTTCATTTGCTATTTCACAGTTCTTAATAATTTCAGTATCACTGAAACCTTGTTTTAAGATAAAGTCAGAAAAATAACATTCTCAATTTGTTGCCAGTTTATTAGCTTTAGCTAGTTAACCAATTGATGTTTCTAAAAACTTGTCAAAATACACAATTTCTGCTACCGCTATTAGCCCATGAACTTTGATAGTTTACAAGACTGGCTTTCTTGAGAAAAATACTACATCCCACACCAGGGCTGGACTGGGACAAAAAAACGGCCCGGGCATTTTGACTAGAGACCAGCCCACCAGGTATTATATGAAAAGCCATAAAGCCTTTGAATGAAAACGAATGCTGTTGTGACAGTGATGTACACTGTCTTGCTGGTATATGTATGATGTCTATAGATTTTATATCAGATAAAAACTTTGGTTGTAAGATTCAGATAATTACTTATTAAAAGCGAGACATTTTAAATGATGCATCTGTCACTGAAGGTGCTCAAGAACTTCTACTCCTGCACCATCGAGAGCGTCCTGACGGCAAACATCTGCACCTGGTTTGGGAACAGCACCAAACACGACAGACAAGATCTGCAAAGAGTGGTGCGCTCAGCCGAACGCATCATTCAATCAGAGCTCCCTGACCTGCTGTCCATCTACACCAAGCGGTGCAAGTCCAAAGCTAGGAAGATTATGATAGACCTCTACCATCCCAACAATGGACTCTTCTCACTGTTGAGGTATGGGAAGCGCTTCCGCTCCCTTAAGGCCAAAACAGAGAGAATGAGGAGGAGCTTCTTCCCCCAGGCTATTCGGGCCCTGAACCAGGTGTAGGACTGGACTCTCCCACACATGTCACTATAAGACTGGACTCTCACACACATCACCACACGCACCACCACACATTTCCTATAATCCTATATTCCTATTCCTATAATTTCTAATCTTTATAATCTTTATAATCTCTTCTGCTTTTTGCACATTCTTTACTGTAAATTCCTAAGTTAATTTGTAAATTTTGTAGTAACCTGTAAATTGTAAATATTGTAAAACCTTTCTTCTGTCATTTAATGGTCGGGCATTGTACAGCTACAAGCATTTCACCCCCATGTCATACTGCGTATGGTTGTGTGTGTGTGACAAATAAAATTTGAATTTGAATTGAATTTGAAAAATGAGAATAAGAAAGAAAATGATTTCTTTGTCCCCTCCTTTCCCTGTTAATGCCCTACCTGGCCCCCTGGCAAAACTTTGCTAGACCCGCCCCTGAACAGTTACCAGCTGTCAGCTACTTAGAAAAGCATCCTGGTGTTATTTCTCAGAAACAGTTCATAACTTCCCTTCAACTCATTCACGTCACCTAAAAGGTAAACCTGTTTCTCCATCGTCAAAGGAGCTTGCAAAGAAAAGCGTCTGGACTTCTTTAAGTTACTTGAAGACGTTTCACCTCTCATCCGAGAAGCTTCTTCAGTTCTAAGGTCAAATGGTGGAGAGTCCCAGATATAAACCTAGTGGGAGTTTCCCCCCACAGAGGGACAAAAGGACCCCCTGATGATCCTCTAATCGCCTGAGCCAAGGTGTGAAACTGGGTGTGGGTCCCAATCAGCCAGAGTTTCGGGTGTGTTCATTGTGAAACCTGGCCCCACCTTATCATGTGAATTCCTGAGGTCAGATGGCCCAGGATGTGAGTGGGCGTTAAGGCGTCTGGGGAGGGATCTCAAAACTGGATTATAGATGGCAGAGAGTTGGTGTCGTAAACCCCGCCTCTGTTCAAAGATGGTCGCTCACAGTGGACATAGATGCTTCTTTCACTCCTCTTTCAAACCATCTGTCCTCTCTGTCCAAAATGTGAACATTGGCATCCTCGAAAGAGTGTCCTTTATCCTTAAGATGCAGATGGACTGCTGAGTCTTGTCCTGTGGAGGTGGCTCTTCTGTGTTGTGCCATGCGCTTGTGAAGTGGCTGTTTGGTCTCTCCAATGTAGAGGTCTGGGCATTCCTCGCTGCACTGTACAGCACGCACCATATTGTTAAGTCTGTGTTTTGGAGCTGAATACAGCTGTGGCTCCAGCAAACATCAGCTGATACTAGAAAGTAATATTAAATAACTTCTAACAACAGCTGATCAAGCTTAAACGTGCTGCTGTTGTTTAACGTGACATCTGCTGGTTTCCTCTTTCTGGCGCAAAGTAGGAGATAAACAAACAAGAGAGAAAAGCTGGTCAGCTGATCATTGATCAGTTTCATTATTGAGGTAGCAACAGGAGAGAGAGAATGAGAGAAGAAGAGGCAGCTGACAGTGTAAAGACGCAGAATAACTCCAGCTTTGTATCTTTTTCCATTGTAGCTGAAGTATGGGACAAACTGTGTTCCTTTTCAGCTCAATATGAAACGCGTAATATTTTCTCTGAATACGAGATGATTCCGTTTTTTACGGGACGGTTGGCAAGCAACATCATAGCACCCGCCCAGCTGTATAGAAACTCCGTCATGCTAGCTAGTACGCAGTACGAGTTATTGTAACTGACTGTAAAAAGTCAGCACAGCGAAAATAAACTACCCTTAAACTTGGTTTATATCTGACCCAGATAGACTGCAGGTCATAACTTCTTACCTGAAGTTCAGTTCACCTGACACTCAGACCGGCGGCCGCCTTGGGCCTCTCCTCCTCCTGCCTCTCCTTTCCCTCATCCACCTGCTGGTCTCTGTGGAAGCTCCGCCATAGAAACCACCACAAAACAACTGAGTTATTTTTACACATTGGCCAGCATCTGGCCAATCCACCAGCTTTCATTGTTTATACTGTTACAAAAAAAAAACCATCGGCCCATAAAACTGAAAAATCACCATCAGCCCACCGGGGAAATGCCTGGTATGCCCAATGGCCAGTCCAGCTCTGTCCTACACACTTGCTACTGAACAAAAAGTGCCCCCTGGCCCAAAACACCACTCTATACTCTAAGATTGTACTAATCTAGAAACCTTGCACATCCTAACAAATCCCCTTGTGTTTTAGGTTGTGGAAAAAAATGACCACAAACCTCCAACGATGTTGATCTGGCAATGATCAAATCTCTGACTAAGAGATAATTATGCTACTGATCACCACAATATTCGGGTATACCAATACCGCGTTGTTTACATGTACATGATCTTTTCTTCATCTTCTTCTTCTTCCGATGTTTTGACTCAGAAGTTCATGTACATCTAAATCACCTATCACTTTGGATAAGTAAAGGCATGTTTTACATTTTGCAGAAGAGGCAAACAGATATGGGGAAGTACAAAGCTGCAAGATTTCCAGTATAAGAAAACAAGAGAAAACTGTTTCTCTGAAGTAATCCCTATAAAGTCTGCAAACTCCTTGGTTCTTCTTTTGTTCAAATATTGATTGCTTCGTGAACCCTGATCCTTTGATGTCTTCATTTCTATAAGTTCAACTGTGCGAACATCAAGGTTTCAGCATCCGTCCTTATTAGTAACAAACCTACCAGTAATCTGTGTATAGCAATAATATTGTTCTTTAAAACATGATGCCATTTTCTAGTCCTGCTGACATGATCCTTTAAACACAAAGTACTTTCATCTTGTTTCTGAGTTTCAGCAGCTGTCTGGATGTCTGAAATAAAATGACTCTTCATTTCTAATAAAACAGTGAGGTAGAAAAAAGTGTTTATACAGTAAATGGCAGTAAAAGCACATAAATTTGCTTCAGAACAAAATCAATAGCAGAAGACTCTATGCATCATTTGAGTGTTTTTCCATTTGCCTTGTGCTTCTCAGTTGCCTGTAAAGTTGAACAATTTATTAAGATGCTGTACTGTATTGATTTAACAGCTCTACAAGACCTAACTCTAATTATATCTCTGACCTGTTCATTATTTTGAATTACTCAGGCAGATAAACCTGAGGGGGTAGGGCTAAATAAGTATATACTTCTGCCTACTCCTTTTCAAACAAGTACATGGAAAGATGTTATGAAATGTTGGTGAATGTATATGTCTGAAATAAAAATGAACTGAACTGAACTGAGATCACTCCTTTTAGTTCTCTTGGTAAGAGTTCCAGAACTCTCTTATATATACTCTGATGTGGACTGCCTGCTTAGCTTGCTGCATACCTGAATGTACATATCTGAACACATACCTTCCAGAGAATTTATGTTTTTCCTTCTGATTTCTTTCATACCTGAGTATATATATCATTTAAAATTAGTATTGGGACCAAATTGGTGTCAAGAGGTAGATCCTTAATTTGTTGGACAAATATACGACTTTTATAGTTTTGTCTCTATATACAACCTTAGTGGATTTTAATTTGAATCATTAAAATGTGAATGGAGTGGAGAATTTTAGCTTTATCTGGTCCATCCATTCTCTTCCACTTATCCTTGTTAGGGTCCCAGGGTGGCTTGAGCCAATTCCAGCTATTATAGGGCGAGAGGCAGGGTACACCCTGGACAGGTCACCAGTCTGTTGCAGGGCTAACAACTAGAGACAGACAACCATTCACACTCACATTCACACCAATAACCAATTAACCTAACCCCGCTAACTGCATGTCTTTGGACTACGGGAGAAAGCTGGAGTACCCAGAGAGAACCCATACAAACACAGGGCGAACATGCAAACTCTACACAGAAAGCTCTGGCCTGATGGTGGAATCTCACTCAGGATGGAGCTTTTCTGTGAGGCAGCAGTGCTTAATTTGACTTTGACTGACAAGCAGTTTCATGGCCAGGTAAGACCTATTGTCTTTTTATTTCATGACAAATGAAGCAGACAAAGTATCTGAAGTTCCATAGCTTTTAATTGTTATTTTAAATATGAGGCCCAAAGAGATGTGAGTGCAACAACCAAAGCAAACCAATCAGAGAAAAAAAAACATAAACAAAATCTGGCATATGCTTAACAAAGAAGAAATGGATTGGCTAGCTCAGCAATACCAAAAGAGCCCAGAAGACGACTAAAGTGGATACAGAAAGAATTATTTCAAGTTAAGAACACTCAAGGAGGTAGGTATATCACTGTCTAAGTCTACAATCAGTCACCTCCACCAATGGAAATGGAGATGGTTTACAACAAGGTGAAAACAACAGGAAGACTAGCTTAGACTTTTTGCCAAAACACCTAAAAGAGCTGCCACTGTGCTGCAAATGAGTGGCATATTCTTCAATTGACAAGTCACGTACCTGAGCCAACCCAACAGTGAATGCTTTTTAGTTATTTTAGACAACTGTATGCACAGGCCCACAAACAAGCAGAAACGGAAAGTGCTTGCTGAGCATCTCAAGGGAGGAAACGCAGCACTTGGTGGTGTCATGGGATGTAGATGTCAGGTCACCCACTGCAAAGGATTTTCATTCAAGTTTTAAAAATGAACCTTATATTTAATTTCGAGCCTGAAAAAATGAGGGACTAGCTGTAAAAATGCCTGTAACTTCTAAACTGTTAAAGCAAACCAGAAAAAGAAAAAAGAAAAGAAACCTTTTGAATTAAAACTGAAAGTTTGTGCTTCAGTCTTGTCTTAACTATATGATCCACTATGGTGGTGTAGAGAAGCAAACCTACAGAAATGATCTCTTTGTCCAACAAACTATGGACCTAACTATATATGCAGCACTGACTCCTGAGAGCCTGAGAGGCCATTTTGCACTGAATCCAAACACAAATCACAAATTCTAATTTATTCAATTTCTGTATTACAGTACTTGAAACACACTGTTCCCCACTATGCTGTTATACTAGAGCACTTCACAAGTCTAATCTTGCACATGCTGTACAGTACTACGTGGCTGCGTAAACACTAGTTTCTGACAAGAGCAGATAACTTTTATTTCTGTACTAGCATGACTGCTATCAGTGTCCTCTTCAAGCTCCTCTCACTGTATTTCTGACAACCTGATAAAACCAAATACTGAGCATAATGGAATATTTAGCAGTTCTCTACAGCATGAACTCTCCACCTTACCAGAGTGGTAAAGCGGCTTACCAAAGTGAGCTTTCTCACTCAAATATAGGTTCTAGTGACTTAATTTCAATCTTTCAGAATAATTTTCAGTCTCAATATCTATTTAGCAGGATATGGTGCAATTATTTGAAGTGAGATCATTTGAGAGTAAATAAAAAAGAAAGACATGAATGAAAAGGCAGAAGCTAGATGCTTTAGACCATGAAGCTAAACACTCAAACTAATATTTTAGGTCTATTTTGCTTAATAGTCCTACTTGTTGTGTAATTACTCTGTTGAATAATTATTTTGTGTTTATTGTCTGTCCTGCATGGCCAAGTGGAGACAGGACAGATGGTGCACTTTGATGTGCATGTATGCTGGCAACAGCTCAGATCCTCGCAGCTCCTGACAGCCTTCAGCCATCACAGCTGGGATGTAGAAGGAGAGCGAAAAAGAAAGAGAGGGGGAGATGAAGAAAAAAATCAAAATCAAACTTTACAGGCAATCGATGGCATTTCTGATGGCTGAGGATTAAGGAATGATCCCTTTCTGACTGAAAGTGGAAGTTTTGTGATGATGCCAGAGGTGCTGTTGGTCACTTGGAGTTAGAAAGGAATTTTTTCTCTAACCTGTGAGACTTGGATTACATCTGGAAGCTCAGCATGTTTTTGTGTTACAGCAACACTGCTTTATAAAACTTTTGGCAACACATACACATTTACTTTTAGCTTCACAAGAATGTGAAGCTCAGGGTGTAATGTGTTTGTGGAATCCTTGAAACCTACTGCTGCTACTATTGTTTAGCTCTCATCATGTTACAGAAGAGGCATGGGAAGCTGAAGATATTGTAAATGTAACCAGACACACATCAGGAAGATTGTAAGACAGTGGAGAAACAAAATGACCACTTCTTCTCTGTAGCTAAACTACTAGCTAGTAGTATATTAGCCGACCTTTGTGTTAGCTAATCTTAGTGGGTCTTTACCCACTTTTTAATAACATGTTTGGTGTTGCATGTACATAAATACAGATTGGCAAATGGTGGCTGGCAAATAGCTTTTATGTGTTTTTAATGATATGCAAACTACCCATCTATGAAAATTTCCTGTGTGAAGCTGTTACAGCCCACGTATAGCATGCTAGTCTAATTAAAGCTGTAACATTTAACGACCCCTCAGGTAAACGCTGAATTGGAAATGCATTCCAATAATGCAGTTTAATGTTCTAGTCACGATTAAGTGGTCATTCCTGTGCCAACAGGAGAAATTCCCTTCTCATTTTCCCACTCATCAGTTGGATGACAGAGAGTCTTGGTCCAAGTAAGGCCAAAGGTGAAAACATCTCTTGACCCTCTGCAGTTTGCTTCAAGATCAAATCTGGGAGCAGTCATCTCCATACCAAAAAGAAACGTATTCCCATTTTAATAGTAAGGACTCCACTGGTTTGATTTTGCCATTTCTAACATGATTCAGTAGCTGCTTCTGCGAAGATGCTACAGGTATTGTCAGTAAACACGTCCACCACCTCATTTGATAACTGACAAACATGCGACATGTGAGACTGGGCAGTGGTCGTTTTGATTTAGTGACGTGCAATACAGTCTCTCCCAGGCGACTGTGCTGTCTCCATTCCTGTTCACCTTGTGCATCTTATATTCAATTTGTAGTCAGCAGTGGTTGGCTGTATTAGTGATGAGCAGTAGCAGTGGAGTGGTACAGGAGAAATCATATGCCCTTGAATGTGAGTAAGACCGAAGAGATGGTGATCAACAGCCACAGCAACAGCAGGCTCAACTGGAAGACCAACAAAGAGGCTGTATATAAGAAGGGGATGAGGAGTCTCTGCTTACTAAGGAGGCTGAGATCCTTCAATGTGTACAGCAAAATTATATAGATTTTCTATCGCTCAGTTGTAGTGAGTGCAATGTAATTTGCTGTGGTCTGCTGGGAGGGCAGGATCAGTAGCTGGTGACACACCAACAGACTGAAGAAACTTGATCAGGAAGTCTGTCTCTTTAATTAGGTGTAAACTGGACACTTGTGAAGCCATCATAATTACCCATTATGGATAATCCTGACCATCCTTTGCAGCACTTACTGGACGTCAACGGAGCACTTCCCCTTCACAAAAGTATTCAGCTCCACTGCCACAAGGATAGATACAGGAAATCGTTGGTACCACATGCTGCTATCCTTGCAATACAATATATGGCAGAGAATCATCTCTCAGATATTATTATCATTATCATTATCATCATTATTATTTAACAACTCTTGTTTGTTGTTAAATAGACACACAGATTTTTCCACATATGGGATAAATCGTCTCTGCTGAAAATAAATAAATAAATAAAAATAAATAATAAATAGATGAAAATAAATAAATTGCTAAAAATGATGTTAGGAAATCTTTATTCAAAATAAAGTAAGGTAAACCTCTGATGACATGGCCATTAGCAAACTTAATTTAATAAGGTAGATAAGAAAATTTGCAACCAGGCTTAAATTGTGTGCAACTGGAATACTAGTTGAAAAAGAAAATGACTACAACTGCAGGTGAACAACATCATTGAGTAAAATATGTGCAGCATGGCAAAGACTAACATCCCTTTTCGGCATAGTAATAACATCTTAGGTAATGCATTAATAGAGGCAGTCAGCTATCGATGTTCCTACCTCTCTCCTGTTAATTACCTCAGCTGTCCGGTGGAAGTGCCAAGCCAATATAAGTGATAATCATCTCAGCACTCTTGAATGCTCACTGGTCCTCGTGAGTATGATTTCAAAACCCTCTGACCAGGTGATCAATACGGTTGAGAATAGAGACGTTGGTGGACAAAGGACAGTCACACTGGAATCTTAAGATTCTGTGCCATTTCAATTGCAGCTTCAAGCCTAAACACCAACCGATGCTCCCTCACTTACTTCTGTTTCATTAATCTGTCAACATATCAGCCAATCTTTAGGGTAAACTAAATGAGTTTCACCCTCTGAAAGTGAGCCAAATGAGCATTTTCAGCTGCTTTGTGACAACTCAGACTGATGAAACGCAGTGAAAGAATGTTCTTGCCACCTACAGCATTCGCACAAGTGCGAACACAAGCACAGCCACATCCCTTTATCATCCCGTGATAAATTAATTTAGCATATTTTTATATATCTGACAGTCCTATTCGTCACATCACATCATTGCACAGAAAAATAGAAGCCTCATAAAAAAATAGAAGCCTCTCAAGCCTTTGAGAAAAACTCAAAGTGAAAAAAAAAATACCTTAGCTAGATGGCCACACATGCTGGACAAGGAGCCTGTAATAAACACCTCTTTTACATTGTAGCTAAAAATAACAGTTGCAACATAACATGCAGTTGCATGCATGGATCTTTGTTGTCACTGGCAAGCCTCTAAAAAAGGCATTGTTGATTTGCTTGTCATGGTTTCCACATAATAGAGGTTTTTTCTTTTCCTTTAGCACCAGCTTGAGTTTAGCATCAGTGTTTCTGAGTGAAAATGTCCAGAGAATTACTGGATAGATACAATGAGAATTGGCAGTAATCCCTTTTAGGATGAATTATAATAAATGTAGAGATTCCCAGGCTTTTTATTTAATAACACCTTAATGTAAAGTAATGCAATTTCTTCAACATCCATCCATTCATCAATCTATCAATTTTTTTCTCACACTTATCTGAGTCTGGGTCATGGGGGCAGCACTCTATACAGGGAAATCCAGACCTCCTTTTCCCCACCCACTTCTTCTGGTGGCATAATGTGGCATTTAAACGAGACATAGCACAGCCAAGAGACATCTCTCCTGCATTTACTGGTTGTGCTTGGAGATCAGCTGGTTGTTATTTTGTGGCATTTTAAAACACGTTTTGCCAGCATGTAAGTTGCAGAGTGCCCTCTGATGGACAAACTATGCAACATCAGCACTTGTGACATGCCTGAAGGGTGTTTCTACTCTTTCTTCTTTACTTTTATCGTTTTCCTTTATTGGCTGTAAAAATGCAAATACCGATATATCAACAAATAGCTAATATTATCTGATATATCAGCCTCATTAATATATCAGTCAGTTATTAAATGTTTGCTAATTAGCAATATTAGCATGCCAAATGACCAACATTACACTTGACAGACATTAGCATGTTAGCATTGTCAGTAGGAGCATGAAACCTTTCTCATTTCAGCATTTGCTTCACAGAGGGTGAAAATTATTCTCTCCCAGCCCAGTGCTTCTCTCAATATTTAAACATTTATTCATACTCTTACAGCAGATGTAATTTTGATAAAAGTGTGAATGTTATAGAAACCTTTCAGAGGAATTTTATTCCCTGAGTCAAATCAAAAGACGGAGATTTAGGTTTTTTAGATCAATTTTAAAGTGGTGGTCATGGAATAGGGCTCAACTGGTGTCATGACAAAATGTGACCTAATAGATATGAATAACCTTTGAGAGATGTATATTGCATTACTTTTCAGAGACCAAATAACATTCTTGATTTGCATGCTGCACCAATTCAGCCTCTGCTGAAGCCTTTGCAGTGCTCACCCTAAGCTCATGCAAACGTTATTCATTCAGTCATATATAAGCTATACACAATACACTTGTCTGAATATCTATCAAATAAATAAGAATAAGACGAAAAAACCCCCAAAACAAAACCAGTCCTAAACTCAATCAGAATTTGGATGGGTATGTGCAGAAAAGATGCAATGAGAATTGGAAAGAAACAGAAAAAGCATAATGCTAAAACCGCACGCTGAAAGGATAAAACTGCTTAAGCATTCCATATTAAGTGGTTTCTGCCTAAGTTTTGACTTTTTTATATGGTAAAATTCTTTATTGCTAACTCTTACTCTCATCTAAACTGAACATTCACTGTAGCAATCATTGCACCTACAACACAATCCTGCATCTACAGTACTGTGGAAACGTCTTGAGCAACCCCTCATTTTTTTCTCTAGGAAAATAGGAACTACCGTAATTGTCGGGCTATAAGCCGCTACTTTTTGCACAAGCTTTGAACCCTGCGGCTTTTAGTCAGGTGCGGCTTTTCTATGGATTGTCCATGATTTTTGTCATATCATAAGACGATTTGTTTTATTTGTTCCGCTGTTGTACGGCACTACGTTGCCTGGCGGAAGGGCATGTGATCAGACACACAGTATCGAGGTTCAAGAGTGGTATGTTGGTCACGTGTCCATCCGCCAGGCAACATAGTGCTGTACAAGTAGCGCGAAAAACAAACTCCAAATTAATGCTACGCGTTCAGCGGGAGTCGTGGATGACGAGTGGCGATAAACTTGCGAAAAGCAAGTTATGCTCAACTCCACCGGTGGAATCTGACAGCGTGGAAAAGTGTGAAAACATCCATGATCACCAACGGATTTCGAAGGGCTGGACTGCTGCATGATGGAGAGGAGGACACCGCCACGGCCCTTCTGAGGGTGTTCGACTCTGACACTGACAACGAGGATTTCTTTGGTTTTGTAAGTGACAACGAATGAAAGAAGCTGAGAGTGGATGACGTAGCCATCCTGAGCGTGTTCGTATCCGACACTGGAGAAGAGGACTTTGGTGGTTTTAGTGCGCAGGAAGATGGTGGTGAATGACTGACTTTTCTTCTTGTTAAAGCTGTGTCACTGCACCTGAGCCTAAAAGGTAGTCTGAATCTATTTTTCTGGTGTGCTGTAGGTTATTGTTATGTACTACATTTGTTACTCATTTATGAAGCACAGTACATGTTTCGTACTTGTAATTACCGCTACTTATACATATACCTAAAAAGTTATGCAAATATGTACCCATAACTTGTTTTTCAAAATAATAATAAAAGTGATGTGTCTCCAAACAGCCATCTCTTTCCTGACAATTCCCTTTGTGCATATTCTCTTACATATGATAAGTCAACATTGCCTGCGGCTTTTGGTCAGGTGCGGCTAATGTATGTACAAAACAGGATTTTCCCCTGATTTTAGCTTGTGCAGCTAATATTCAGGTGCGCTTTGTAGTCTGGGAAATACGGTAGATATAGTGGGGTTTTTTTTTTTAAACACACATAGCAATTCAGGAAAAAAAACTAAGTTTTTACAATTCTAACCTCCTAGGACCTGGCGTCCACATATGTGGACATCACATTTTGGTTTGGCTAGACCAAAATACGAAATTTTGCTCTACAAGGGCCTGATAGCCACTTACGAGGACGTTTTACTGTCACTGTTCTATTGAAATTTAAAGTGAATGTCCTCATATATGGATCTCATTTTTCTCAGAAACAAAAATCAGGTAAAAAAAAAAAACAAAAACAAAAAAATCACATACTTCTTTGTTTATACATTCATCAGGTCACAATCGGCCCAAATGGCAAAGAGAAATTCCAAATGCATGCCAAGAAAGAGTTCGGTTCTTAGGAGGCTAATGAGCTTGAAAGTCAATATTAGCTATGACAACTTTTATTCTTCAACAAAACCTCAACTGTCTTAGGCAGCTTTCTAGTAATTTCTTAAGTAGTCTTCAGAAATAGTTCTCCAGGCTTCTTGAAGGGTATTCAAAGCTCTTTTTGGATGTTTCTGTCTTTTGTTCTGTTCTCTGTCAACATGATCTACAATAATGTCAAAGTCTGGACACTGGGGAGTCCAATCCATGACTGATAGTGTTTCACTGCGTGTTTTCTCTCCAGGTATGCTTTTATTGCATTGGCGGTGCGTTTCAGATCATTGTCTTGATCAAAAATGCTTCCAGATGGTTTTGCATGGTGAATTATAATTTGATGATACTTTCCCACATTCATAATTCAATTAATTCTGAGAGGTTCCCCAACACCTCTCCCTGAAATGTACCCTCAAACCATAACAGAACCTCTACAGTCTTCGACAGATAGGCTGTAGACATTCACTGTTGTACCGCTGATTTTGAGTCCACTTCGTACGTAATTTCTTTTACCTCAGCCTCTTCTCCTATTTCCCTTCCTACAGCCATCTTTTCAAATTCAAATTCAAATTTTATTTGTCACACACACACAACCATACACAGTATGACATGGGGGTGAAATGCTTGTAGCTGTACAATGCCCGACCATTAAATGACAGAAGAAAAGTTTTACAATATTTACAATTTACAGGTTACTACAAAAATTTACAAATCAACTTAGGAATTTACAGTAAAGAATATGCAAATAGCAGAAGAGATTATAAAGATAAGGATTATAAATTATAGGAATTATAGGATTATAGGAAATGTGTGGTGGTGCGTGTGGTGACGTGTGGGAGAGTCCAGTCCTACACCTGGTTCAGGCTCCGAATAGCCTGGGGGAAGAAGCTCCTCCTCATTCTCTCTGTTTTGGCCTTAAGGGAGCGGAAGCGCTTCCCAGTGAGATCATCTAGGAAAAGGCATTGGTGATAGTAGATGGAACAATCCAAGGGCTTAATACATCTTATACTGTAAACAGCTTTTCAGCTCAGTCACTTATTTTATCCTCCATGTTAAAAAATGACAAGAAAGTTTGGCTCCTTGAAATCAAAAACAAAAAAGAAACGAGAGCTGGCTCTAGACATCTGCACAGCACTGTAATTCCAAATCTATATCGGAATCTCCTTCAACCTGTCATCCATAAAAATTTCAAATAATGTCACTTTTTCTTTCAGCTGAGGAGAGTTAAGTAGTGTGTAATCACAACATCTCAGAATAATCTGTACTCACAGATTTCAACGCTTGTCTCTCTGATAAAGCTCTCCGATAGCGATCTAGTGAGCCAGTCTAATTAAATCGAGCCAACTTCTGACTCAGACCACTTTCATGTTTCACGATGTTGAAAATGGATTAAGACTGACCATAATGAATTCCTCTGGCTGCAGAAGTTTACATTACAGAAGCAAGGTGTGGGTGGGAGCAGGGTCGAGTCTGAGCTTAATCTCATCCACGGATGTGTTAATTGAATCATTCCAACTGCAGCCAATAATCCAACAACCAGGAAATATCTCCGCCATCCTGTCTTAAACACCCATTTTACATTTATTACCAGGATGAGACTCTTTGCTCAGCACACTCACTTGCACTTATCTTTCAGTAGCTGAAATGGGTTTCTCACACAGGCTGGTTTTGCAAACCTTGGGAAAATGTTGTAATTTGTCTTACTGTTTTGCTAGTTACCTTAAGCTCTTAAGATGAAAAGTGCAATGTTCATCTTTGAGCAAACCATTAGCCTTGAAACCAACCATGAGTTCCTTTAAATTAAATAGTTCTTGCTAAGGCTAACACAAAATCTCCTGAAACTCTCACAAGTTTCTTTTCTGACTTTGTTTAAGCGATAAATCTGCTTGTCTCTTGGGTAAATGCACTTTTGATGCACGCTGAATCTCAATGGCAGGGATTTGCATGAATGAAAGGCAATTTTGAGAAACCTTAAATTCAACATACGCATACACACAACAACAGGCGCCTTTAAAAACAGCTGGCAAAAGTTGATAAGAGCCATTTTGTACTTCAAAGTCCTTGTATATGAACCATTTTTTTTAAGATCAGCAATTTGTTCCAAAAGCAAGCTGAAAATTGCCCATGGACATCAGCTTTGAAAAACCAACTATTTTTGGAGTCATGCTGCGGTTTGTTGTCATTGTTAGAAAACAAACTCGAGGGGAAAATGCCCCAATGTGTCGCATCGCTGTAAATGATTCTTCTGTCTTGGGATCCAGGCTGACCTTAGGGAATAGCAGGCCCAAACTACTTTCCCATTTAATTAAAGCGTTCCAATGCCAATGTTTATTTAAAAGACTGATTTCTTAAATGAAGATCTAAGAATAAGCAGGAATATGCAGAAGTTTGTTGTATTTTTAAGTGAAAGGATCTCAGTGATGGATATATATAAAAAGGGCATACAGTAGCAATCCAAGAAAATAACATCTTTAACATAGCTTAAATTAGTGGTGCACACACTATGCTAAACCTTTACCAACATTTACAAAAACAGCTCATTACTGATTCACAGTGCAGGATACAATGTTCATAGAAATCCCAACAAACAGCTCGACATCTGTGTAAAGTCAAATCAAATGGATTTGCCATATAAATATTTACTCTTCTTCTGCTGCAGTCAGGCTGTGGCTGGCAAATGTGGATCAGTGCCCAGGAGAAAGATTATGCATGCATGTGCTGCATTTATACTTTACATTGTATATTTTTAGTGCGTTGCAGCAGCTATCAGCAGAAGGGCAAAGATTTCAGAAACAGCCCTGTTCAGTGTCAAAAAGGTTCTGTTACATTAAATTTCATATAAGAGGCTACATTTAAAAAAATAAAAAAATAAATAAATAAATGAATATATATATATATATATATATATATATACACACACTATAATATAGTAACAACAACAGTAGCAACATTTGAAACAACTCTGGAAATGGTCTGAAATGCAGTCCTAAACCATGACAGTCTAAAACAAGGCTGTAGGCACTCACTGTTGTGACATGACGTTCAAATAGTGTCTATATGCTGTAGATGGCTTATTAGGCTCACCAAATCTAACTTTGTTGTCCTCTTATCCGGTTTCCTATTTTTTTTGTTTAAGGATACATTGCACACTATTTGGCGATATGCCAAGCTCATTGTGAATCATCTTGTTGGTGCAAAATAACAATTTTAAGCCTGTCTTTTCGCATTTTCACAGATTCAGCTAAAGAAACAGGAGCAAATAGTCTTGTTGTTCAGAACATGCTTTTGCAGAATTGTCTGTTATGTGTAGGTGTGAAACAGATGTCAACTTAGAGTTGAGTGCCTTTTATATACTTGATTGACGAACAGGTCAGTGTTAATTACACTGTTCCAAAAAATAGTAACGTCAAATTATTTTACTGTGTATTTTACAGTTGCCTACTGTTTTTCTAGAATATCATTACATTTACATAAGTAGACTGTGATCTGACACGTCAAATGTAAAATAACATACCATCACTGTAAATGTAATAAAACACAATTAAATATATTTTGTTGTACATATGCATATTTAGATCGTAAAAATACATCCAGAAATGTCTCCCATCATGCCTTGGGACATGTGCTGCTGTTTAGATGTTCTTGTTTTATTGTTTATGGTTACATTACTTTTAACTGTTATCTTGAATGTTGTGTTTATGTCGTGGTGCCGTTGTTGTTTCGTAGAGAGAGTGCTGTACCATGAGTAACTTCTGTTGTACTGTTGTTGAACCTTGAGGCACATAGTAGCACTGGCAAGTGTTTCATTGAAGAGCTCCCCCTACCAGCTTGGAGTTAAATAACAAGCTCAATCTCTCTCTGTGAGCTTCCTTGTTAAGATTTCTCTGCATGCCACAATGTAAAGGATTGCACGGACAGGCTGTGCTAATTAAATATTTTGAAAAAGAAATGTAGAGGTAGGAGTTGCAATAAATATAAATAACATGACGCTAAGCTTTGGCCAATGAATGTGAACTAACAACAACAAGGTCGCGGGTATGGCTGCGACCGTAGGAAAAAACCCTAATATGAAGGTATTTTACTGTGAATTTGACAGTAATGTTCTGTTCTTGTAGAATATCATTAAAGTTACGTAAATAGACTTTGACTTCACATTTTGAATGTAAATTAACGTTAAATCACTGTAATGTAATACAACATAATTGTCATGATTATTAAATGTATCTGTCCATACATATGCATATTTAGATTAAAATAATTCACAAATGTATCATGATTTCACAAATATCTGTCCGTTATTTGAAAGATTGAACTGTTGAATTCAAATGTAATGCTATGGAAAAGTATATAACATGATCCCTATAAGCTTGTGTTACATCACATAAGTATTATTATCGTTGCTAGTTAGGTCGTTCGTGGCTCAAGAGTTGGCAGTTCGCCTTGTGATCCGAAGATTGCCGGTTCGCGCCCCGGCTCGGACACTCTCCGTCGTTGTGTCCGTGGTCAAGACTCTTCACCTACCGCCTACTAGTGATGGCCAAAGGGGCCGATGGTGCGATATGGCAGCCTCGCCTCTGTCAGTCTGTCCCAGGGCATGCAATCAATTGTTATTTAAACCAACTGTTAACTGTATATTTCTGTACATTTACGTATTATGATTGTTGTTTATAGGTAATTTCATTGTTTGATCACGTAAAAATGTTCCTAATTTAATGTCTAAAAGCACTTGGAAAAGGCAGAATCCCATGTCAAATTAGCGCAACAAACTCTATTTTCATTACTGAAAATACCGTATTTTTATGGGACAGTTATTTTCTGTTATTTTACGGTCGTATTTTGGCGCCCCAGCTGCCGGAATATTACCGTTTTTTTAAGGATGTTTTTTTTTAACAGTGTAGGTTAATAAGCAGAAAGAAAATGTACTTGGAAATGCGTTGGGACAAGGACATACTCAAAATGAGTAAAAAAGTAGCCAATGTCCAAACTTTAAAAGACCTTCAGAAATCCTGTGAACTATCCGGTTGTTCAGTGATGACGCGACGAATCCTACTTCCGGGTCTAAAGTAGTCTGCGTTTAATATGGCTTTTGTGTTGTTAACATGTTTAATGTTATGTATTTTCTTCTATTTGATCTCAAAAAGCTCCTAAAACAGTCAGTGATCCCTGTTGACCTCCCTCGGCTTTTATTACCCTAATCATTTATTTAAGCTCAGTTTTTAAAACCTTAGGATGTAACTACGCCCGGGCAACAAAGGAGTGGCTCCGTAAGAAGCATTTGAAAGTCCTGGAGTGGCCTAGCCAGTCTCCAGACCTCAACCCCATAGAAAATCTGTGGCGGGAGTTGAAAGTCCGTGTTGCTCGGCGACAGCCCCAAAACATCACTGCTCTCGAGAAGATCTGCATGGAGGAATGGGCCAAAATACCAGCTACTGTGTGTGCAAACCTGGTAAAGACCTATAGTAAACGTTTGACCTCTGTTATTGCCAACAAAGGTTATGTTACAAAGTATTGAGTTGTATTTTTGTTATTGACCAAATACTTATTTTCCACCCTGATTTACGAATAAATTCTTTACAAATCCTACCATGTGGATTCATGGATTTTTTTTTCCACATTCTGTCTCTCACAGTTGAAGTGTACCTCTGGTGCAAATTACTGACCTCTGTCATCATTTTAAGTGGGTAGTTTTAAGAGTAAAACTAACCTGTCTCATGACGGTCTAATCCCAGCTCACGTTCCCTATTAGTGGGTGAACAATCCAACGCTTGGTGAATTCTGCTTCACAATGATAGGAAGAGCCGACATCGATTAACTTGCACAATCGGTGGCTGACTAAATACTTTTTTGCCCCACTGTATGTTGAGAAAAATTATTCTGAAATCTTTCCACAATTTGTAGACACAGTTGTTTTGCAGACTGGTGAACCTCTGTCAATCTTTACTTATGAGAAACTCTGTAAGATGCACTTTTTATACCCAGTCATGTTACAGACCTGTTGCTAGTTAACATAACTAGCTGTTTATTTTTCACTTGCATTTTTAACCTCTTGAGACGTGTTGCTGGCATCAAATTTAAAGTGAACTAATATTTTTCATGAAATAATAAAATTTAAAGTAAAAGATATATTAGGCTATCGCTAGCTAAATGTGTTGTCATCATTGCAAATTTTAGCTAAATAATGACAACAATGTTTGGCAGTTAATATTAGCATTTGTTAGCAATAGCAGTTGCTACCATAATTAGTACTAAATGTCAGGTTAGGAAGGATGTGGACAAACCGTGATATAAAACAAATTAAATTTTAATCTAATGTTTAGACAGTTCAGACCTAAATCACAAAAGTAATTACCAATGATGATGAGAGAAGCACATTTATTTGCAATTCAGTTTTTAGTAGTCCCTTATTGGTCATGATTGTAAACATCATTATGTCTGCACATCATGAAGGTTTCTGCAAATTTCCCAGCAATATATCCATCAGTGACTGACTAACAAACCAGCCACCTTGGTAATGTTCTCATTGGATGAAAGCAATACCTACTGACAGGAACTCAATTTGATATTTGATAAAACTGATTAATAAAGACTCACAAATCCATAAACTTGATTCATATCCTGAAAAAATTCTTGGCATTCCCAGGAACTGTAAGTACTGACAATTTGTCAAAGCTGCTGCATCTCACCAGAGCTCACAGGGTGTCCATTGGCATCCCTGCTGTGACACATTGTTTTGTTTTATTTATAATTAGTGAGACTAATGTGTCAGTCCCAACTTGTCACACATATACAACTGTAATGTGTCAGTGCTTAAGACTAACCAAGAAGCAGGTCAAAGCAAATGTAATAAGAGTATAACAGGGCGTATAAAAGAAAACAAAACACAAAGTTCCCAAAATTTGACAGGAGCTAGAGTCTCTAGGTCTGGCTGGGAAACTATTGGCTTCTTAAAGGGGAGTTTACATCTTTTGAAAAGTGACCATTTTTTTCTTGGTCTATTGCCCAGGCCATTGCATCAAAGCATATAAGCCAAAGGACGCCTTGTTTGTCTCTTTGTGAATCCAGTATCTGACAGAATGGCGATATTTGACACAATGAGATGAGAATGCATTTTTCAGAGAAATTGAAGAAAACCCTTAAAGGGCATGCTTTCCACTCAGACATAAACTCAGAACTTTTAATAACTACAACAGTGTTGATGGTCTGTTAGATTATGATGTATCATCATTATTCCAATGTAAATTAATTATATATCTGGACACACCTATGTACCTTATATAAGACATGTCAGCAGGTCTCCAAGTGATAAAGCCTTTCTAGTGTGTTACATATACAGTTATGTTAAAAGGAAAGTTTTCACTCAATTCAATAGAGTTCTGTCATAAGCAGAGATGGGCAGTAATCTGATTACTTTTTCCAAGTAACGAGTAAAGTAAGGGATTACTATTGAAAAAAAGGTAATTAGATTGCTGTTACTTTCCTGTAAGCAAGCTGCATTACTGAGTTACTAAAACCATAATTTTTTTGTGAGAGTGTCTCATGACAGTGACGTAAGCGAGTGCGACATTAGTGGCAACAGCTGTGTGCAGATCAACAATGGATAATATAACGAGCATATGATCGTGCAGCGTTTAAAGCGTGGAAATACTGACCTTACTTTGAGTTTGATTCTATAAAAAGTGACAAAAACATTAGCGTCCGCTGTTCACTGAAGAAAACATTTTTTTACAGCAAAAAACCCCCCACTAAAATTCCGAGCAAGCACCGAGAGTACGCTGCCACAGAATGGGAAATTCACAGAGAAACTGCCGGATCCTTCCACTGACCGCTGCGGCACACCTGCACCAGGGCAAACCTCCGACTGCCTCACTCCTGATATACAGGTGAAAATAGAGCAACAGGACCACTGTGTCTTTGATTTTATTTATTTTTTGCTGTGTTTGACTTGCATCTATTTGAAAGAGTGAGTGTAAACACAAAAAACTATGGACTGTGCAGAAAATAGGTTTAAATATTCAACAAATTTCTTCCAGTCAGAGAATGTTGCATATAATTTAACGTTTGCTTGATGCATAAAGTTAAAAGATTAAAACTAATAAAACCAGTTTTAAAAAGAGACTTTTCCATTTGATTACATTTTAAATGATGGATTATGCATAAAATGTAGAATTGGGTTGAAAGATCTATTGCCTTATTACCTATTCATATATTAACTAAAGTTACAATAGTAAAGTAACTATGTAACTAATTACTCTTGAAAATAAGTAATCAGTAAAGTAACGGGATTACTTTTGGGAGGGAAGTAATCAGTAATTAGTTACTGATTACTTTTTTCAAGTAACTTGACCAACACTAGTCATAAGTACACTCATACTGCTACCATATAAATTAAAAGGCATATGTTGGTCTCGAGCATTCAGCTAGGTGTTAAAACAGTGCTACAAATCTGAACAAACTCCAAGACAGCGGGACCAAACTGGAGACTCTAAAGGCCTCAGTTAGCATGTTAGATGTTAAAGTTCATGACAGAACAGCTGGAAAAAGATTGAATAAGTGCAGCTGGTTTTGGAAGGGTTGCCATGAGAAAGTCTCAGCTCTCTACAGAGTACATGGCAGCATGGCTTACCTGTGAGATCGGAACAATTCCCGGGACTGCTGCAACAATATCATTTGGATACATGAGAGTAGAGATGCTTCATGTATGTGAAAACCACCACAGCATTTCAGCACAAATCATAAGCACAGTGGTGTAGAGGTAATGATTTCGGTTTGTTTTGTAGGCATAAGACCTGGGCACCTTGCACTCACAGATTCAACCACGAACTCCTCAGTATAACAAAGTATTCTAGATATTTGATAGAAGACCATCTGTCCAGCAGTAAAAACTGAAAAAGAAATGAATTAAGTTGTTGCAGCGGCCCAATCAAAGTCCAGATCTCAAACTAAAATGCTTTGGGACCTTAACAGAGCTGTGCATAAATGAATACCCGCAACCCTCAATTAACTAAAGCAGTGATGGAGAGAAGAGATGTTTCTGTTGCAAACAAGTGGGCATTCCTTCACAACAATATATGACAAAGTCATCCCAAAAATATTATGAATGAATTTATTGATATTAAAAGTGCTGTGCAAGAATTTGAGTCACAGAGTGTGCTTAGTTTTTCATAGCATTGCACAGAATCCTACAAAAACTTTCTTTGTCACATAACTGTAGCAACAGGGAAAGTATCATTATGCAGGATGAGTTTTACAATCAGGCCTGTTCAGAAAAAGAAGGGTAGTTCCAACTGTTTGACTGTTAAGCCTTATTTTTGTGCCCTTCTGCTCTTTTACCCCATACACTACACACACTTTAAATTTAAACAGTCACCTCAAGCTGAAGATCCAGACTCCTCACACACTGACGAGTAAGCAAACCCACACTCAAAGCAATACGAGCTAAATTGAATATTGATTGTTGGTAATCCATGTGCGCAGGCTCTGTATGAAATAGTGGCAAAGAGAGAGACTGCACTGTAATCGCTGATCTCCTTCAGCTAATTCACAAAACTCCGCTGAGCAGTTGTGTTTTCGGAGTTCATCATGACTGTAGCGATCGCCTCACGGTCACATTACCAGGCCACTCTGAGAAAGCCAATCACAGCCATCAGTGTATGATGGCAAAATTGTGGTCCAATTTTTATTTTTGGAGAGAATCTATCATATTTACTGCCACATCAAAGAGACGATATTCTATAGCACATGAAGTGGTTTGGGAAATATAGCAGGGAGTAGTTAATGAAGCACATTACAGTGGAGAGATGACATGGATTTCGAGGGCTTGAAATTGGCACCACAGATGCTCATCAAGCAATCAGCACTATTTGGATGTAATTTTATGGTAATCCTTTCATTTTCTGAGCCATTTTGTTCATTTCATGGATTGTAGACACGACTCTGAAGAGACTCTGGGAGAAAATGGCACATGGCACACAATAAACTGAGCTTCTAAATTCAAATGAGAGGAATGCGTCTCTGTTGAAAATTCTACTCCGAGTCGCTTAACAAATAATTGTGTGTAGCATATGAATGAATACACAAGTTTCATTTACTCCAAACGGGAGCGATGGTATTTATGAAGGACGCGGACACGTGTGAAAGGAAGTGGAATACGGACGTGCAGACAACAGCTCTGAATCCACACATCATGATCCGTTTGGTAATTTAGATTCATTTTGATCATGTTCTGCGACCTTGTAGTTCTGATACATCACAGCTAAAAAAAGAATCAAGAGAATTGCATTTTACCTTTAAAAAGCACTTAACTTTTTTTTAATAGGCCTACGTACAATTTAAAAAAAAATAAAAAATCAACTCTAGTTGTTTACTAAAGCCCACATTATCACTGCTAACACTTTTGTGTTAATTTTGAAGAGGCGCCAAGAGCCGCATTAGCTTCATGAGTGGACAAACAACACTCCAATCAGCTCTTGCCAACCATACTTGCTACTGCCAAATCCAAAACCTACCAACACTAGAAGTTACTGTGCACCATCAATCATCCTAATAGTGCATTTGTCATTTTCAGATTGCCCTTGTGGCGTGTTACAACCGAGCCACCTGTTATCTCTGAGATTGGTGAAAGTTGGGGAATAGTGTGGTTTCAGGAATTCTCAGAAGGAAAGAAGAAAAGACAAAGCAAGTTGACAATATTTCAGAGATAAAGTGTTTGTCATATTAATTGTTAACAACTGTTACTGCTGTGCTGCATATTTATACGAGCCGCTGCCTGCTGGTGTAGACTAATTAATCCCAACCCCTGCTGATGTTAACGTGCAGCAGTCAATTGATTTTAATAAAACAATGCCTGTAACCAAAAGGCTAGGTTGTTAAGTAAATTCAAGCTAACTTGTGCATTTAATATGTCAAGATATTTGTTACACCGCTGTTGTGGGCGATCCACTTACACATGACTCATTTAGCTGAGATTGCAGCTCAGTTGTTTGATGAGCCTGTAATGTGAGGGATAATCCCTTGTGACCTGTGTAGCTGCTAAAGGAATACCTTGTAAAGTATGAGCGACTGCACCGGCGGTGCATCATATATTGAGCTCTATTAATCGAACTATTCTGAATACGCTGTTGTGCTTGGAATTATTTGTAGCACCAAAGTCAATTTTTATACACCATTTTGCTGCCATAAAAGCAAATTGTATTTGTTCACAACCGGTAGCGGTCTTCAACAAACACATCATTTACTGGCGTTAGAGTGAAAATCTGCATTGCTGTTTGCTAGAGAAAAAACAAACTAAACCTCCTTTTTTTTCAAAAAAAAAATAAATTAAACTGTATGTATGACTTATTGTTAAAGATTGATATCTTTAATAAAAGCAAATGGACTCAAGGCCAATTACTACGGAGAGAGGAGAAGTTGGAAGGCATAATAGATGAATTAAAAGCGTTGGCTTGAGTCTTTTAATGAGAGTGGGAAAGGTAGGAAAATGCAGCCTTAAGACACAAGCGTCATTTATTGTTTGATATCATTTTTGAGGTATTACATTTTGTAGATAGACATTAGCTAAACAGTACTGACATGACAAATTATTTCTAAACACTGTAGTCATTACATTAAAGTTTGATAATGTGGCTACAACTCAATGCTATTGACACTGTGCTCTGTATCTGCCGCTAGACATTGGTGCATATTTTATGTGTAATTGAGAGCACAAATGTATGGGGTAAATATTCAAGGGCACACAGAGAATAAATTAATGTCTTCACCCATAGGCAAATTTGCCTCAACTGTCATAAAATGCCTTTAGCATGAATGCTATTTTTTTTTCACAGTATGCAGTGCAAAAGTCCAAGAAGCCAGGGTTTTTTGCTATTTTTCATAGTGGTCTTAAGCAATCCGATTGTTCAGTCTGACGTCACTAGCCGTGTCTGGGTCTAAACTCCGCTGCAGGTCCATATATCAAACGATCACTATGGCATTACTGAGAGTTGAAAAACTGTCTAAAGTCTTTCATCTTTAATAAAATGATCAGCGTTCTGCTCTACCAGGTGTAACAATTGAGTTTAACATCCAGGCATCCATGAAAACGGAATTTATGACATTTAACGGAGTTAGAAGTTAGCAGGGAGTTAGCTCGCTAGCTTCTATCTAAATACAATATAGCATGTCCTGACTGCGGGGTTTTGGAAACAAATTAAAACGTACAGCTCTGTTATCACTTCCAGCATAAATGAAGACAGAAAACTAAACAGCAGTGACGTTTGTAGGGTTACTGAAGTTGGGCTAGCTGGTATATAATGATGTGCTACGTGACCGCTAGCGACACAGCTATGTTAGCATAATATAAACAAGCTAACTTTTTTTCCACTCGATAAAAGTTAACGTGAGTGTTCTCGGTGGTCAGGAACAAATGTAATCGCATGGCAGGATGCTGTAAAAGGACCAAACTTCAGCCAGGAGAACAACTGAGATAATCCATCCACAATACGAGGTTAGTCATTCATATACTGCTGCATGGGCTGTGTTTTGGATCATTGTCATGTTGGAAGACCCAGCCTCGTTTCATCTTCAAAGTTCTCACTGATGGAAGGAGGTTTTGGCTCAAAATCTCACAATACATGGCCCCATTCATTCTGTCCTTAACACGGATCAGTCGTCCTGTCCCCTTGGCAGAAAAACAGCCCCATAGCATGATGTTTCCACCCCCATGCTTCACAGTAGGTATGGTGTTCTTGGGATGCAACTCAGTATTCTTCTTCCTCCAAACACGACGAGTTGAGTTTATACCAAAAAGTTCTACTTTGGTTTCATCTGACCACATGACATTCTCCCAATCCTCTGCTGTATCATCCATGTGCTCTCTGGCAAACTTCAGACGGGCCTGGACATGCACTGGCTTCAGCAGCGGAACACGTCTGGCACTGCGGGATTTGATTCCCTGCCGTTGTAGTGTGTTACTGATGGTGACCTTTGTTACTTTGGTCCCAGCTCTCTGCAGGTCATTCACCAGGTCCCCCCGTGTGGTTCTGGGATCTTTGCTCACCGTTCTCATGATCATTTTGACCCCACGGGATGAGATCTTGCGTGGAGCCCCAGATCGAGGGAGATTATCAGTGGTCTTGTATGTCTTCCATTTTCTGATGATTGCTCCCACAGTTGATTTTTTCACACCAAGCTGCTTGCCTATTGTAGATTCACTCTTCCCAGTCTGGTGCAGGTCTACAATACTTTTCCTGGTGTCCTTCGAAAGCTCTTTGGTCTTGGCCATGGCGGAGTTTGGAGTCTGACTGTTTGAGGCTGTGGACAGGTGTCTTTTATACAGATGATGAGTTCAAACAGGTGCCATTCATACAGGTAACGAGTGGGGGACAGAAAAGCTTCTTACAGAAGACGTTACAGGTCTGTGAGAGCCAGAGATTTTCCTTGTTTGAGGTGACCAAATACTTATTTTCCACCCTAATTTACGAATAAATTCTTTACAAATCCTACCATGTGGATTCATGGATTTTTTTTTCACATTCTGTCTCTCACAGTTGAAGTGTACCTCTGGTGCAAATTACTGACCTCTGTCATCATTTTAAGTGGGGGAACTTGCACAATTCGTGGCTGACTAAATACTTTTTTGCCCCACTGTATGCTCCATGAATACATTTATAATGTTACATTTACAACAGTGTTGCTTTTAACAGAAGAGGCCAGGTGTTGAATTGGCCTGTCTGCAGTCTAGACCTTTCACTAATTGAAAACATTCAATGATGATCATGAAAACAAAAACCTCTATCAGACAAAAGTGGGATAACGGTCATGGTAAATGGCCTGTATTTGTATAGCGCTTTACTTAGTCCCTAAGGACCCAAAGCACTTTACACTACATTCAGTCATCCACCCATTCACACACAACATTCACACTCATCTTCCAAATATCCAGAAGTCCATAGAGTAGAGGATGGTATATAGTGAGAAATTTGATGCTATAACAGCTTTTTTCTTTTTCAAAATGTTGCTGCCATAAAGTTCCAAATGGTTCATTCACTGTTTAAATATTTGATATGCTTTCTATGTTGTATATAATCTAATTTGGATTCCTGTCTTCTCTGTCCAAAATGTGAACATTGGCATCCTCAAAAGAGTGACCTTTGTCCTTTAGATGCAGATGGACAGCCGAGTCTTGTCCCGCCGAGGTGGCTCTTCTATGTTGTGCCATGCGTTTATGATCTATAATCCAGTTTTGAGAACCTTTCCCAGACTCCTTAACACCCACTCACATACTGGGCCTTTTGACCTCAGGAAATCAGATGATAGAGTGGGGCAGGTTTCACAAAGGGTTCACCCGGAACCTTGGCTGATTGTGACCTACACCCATTTTCACACCTTGGCTCGTGTGATTCGGTAGAGGATCAACAGGGCATTCAGGACCCCCTTGGGGGACACTCCCGTAGGACTTAAATCTGGGACTCTCTACCATTTGACCTTAGAACTGAAGAAGTTTCTCGGATGAGAGGTGAAACGTCTTCAAGCAACTTAAAGAAGTCCAGACGCTTTTCTTTCCAAGCTCTTTAGACTACCATGACCTGGATGAGTGAGAACCTTCACAGACATATAGTAGCAACTGCTACTCCTAACCTACACTAATGTAATTAATAGGTAAACACTGTAAACATTAGACATGTTAACATAACCACTGTAATGCTGGCAGTTCACTTAGCTAGCTTTACCTTTTTGTGATGGTATTTAGTAATATCTTTTGGGAAGCAGTGACTTATCTTCTGGTTTGTGAAGCAACTAAGAAATGAAGTACTGTAATAATGAGGCCTGTGTGGTACTCATCCTCATATTCCCCTTAAGTAATGCTAAGGGACCGCAAAAGTACTTACCTCCTTGCAGCACCAGGTAAAATTTTTATATGTTTCATATCATGATAATATCTCTTGTAAAATTATATTAAGGGCTAACTAACAAATGTCAGCATGCTAAAACATTGACTAAAAAAAGTAAAAATTGCAGAATATGGACGATTTAATAAGTATAATGCTGATGTTAGCTTTAGCATTAGCTTTATTTTGTTGTAGTTTGGAAGGCAGCGACTAATGACTTCTAATAAAGACCTACATCTGTTCATTTCCGATATTTCACACCCAAGCCTTAAAAAAACAACAACAACAAAAAAAAAACAAAAACGCAACAACACAATGCAGTAAACAAAGCTGTATGACAAAGCACTGTGCAGATACTATACATACGTGACAGAGAAGGAGGGCGTTTTATTCGCAGAGAGGGAAGCAGAGAGATTTGGGGCTGAGCAGAGACACCTAATGTCACAGTGACAGGTGATAAAGATAAGCTTGTCATGCTACTGGAGGCTTCCTCATTGCACCGATGCACACACCTCACTTCTTGCTGACAGATACACAATGGAACGGCAAGCGTTAGGAGAAAAAAGAAGGACTCACTTTAATTTTCACCTCCTTTTTGCACCATCCACCCCCCTATTCCCACCATTACAATTAGCACATGAGTGCAGTCACTTGTTTGATGTAATTTCAGGCAAAACTAGCACGGTGACATGGTCCACTAGTGCAGGATTTTGCCCCAAACTAATGAAGTCTCATGCCTGTTGAAATCAGTTATCTAGGTTACCATGGTGATGGTGAGACCACCACAAAGACGGGCCTTTGTTTCAAAGCGAAACTCAGTCTGCAGTTACCCCCTCAGGCCTGGAAAAACAGCTTCGAGGATCGAGGCGTGTGTTTTAATGTTCTCACACATCACATAATCATGAACAACTTTTTAACAGTGGTTTATTATAGCTGTTGTCAATCAAGTGCAGCTGAGGATGACAATGGAAATCTGAATTCATGTGAAAAACATGGCGGCTGGTGGTGGTGTTGCTGCTTGATAAGACTCGCATATACGTAACTAGCTGTGTGCATCTCTACCCTCCCGGGCTTACGCGAGCACCTCGAGTGCCTCTTTATGGATATATCGATTGTGGCCAGCTCATATACAGTGGTCAGCACTGGGCATCAACAGAGAAAGGTCACCATCGTCCATCAACTCCAGTCTGAGATTCGTCAATGTATTATAAAGGGCGCTCTCCTTGCCAGAGGTGAGAACGAGAAAATCTATTGACCTAAATTAGTTGACGGGCTGGTTTCAGGAGTTATGTATGGGTTTTATGGTATCATGATGGGCAAAAAAACATAAAAAAAAAAACCCAAATCAATACAAGCCAGTATCAAAGGCCCTAGGTTCTAATATAATATGTTGAAAGCAAATAGAGCCAACAGCTCGCCAAAGAATTTTTAAGATGTTTTTTTTTTCTCTGTTTTTGTTTCTTTTTTAAAGCAAAAGTTGCTGTGAACAAGCTGTGTGGTATAGATGCACTCAGATTTTTCATACTGTGCACTGAAGCTGATGTATAATTAACAGAATAACAAGAAAATGCAGCAAGTACAAGTCTGATATTATTTCTTCTGTTTTTTTGTCTTTATTTGGTCGAGGCTGGAAATAAAGCATCGCTCTGGGCCCAATACGGACCAAAGAAAGCCTTTGCAGTGCTGTAGAAAAATGGCAGAAGGTGCCACTGTTGTAGAAGCTTAGACACAGTGTGCGAAACGCCTTTCTCTCCTTGCTTAAATGTGCTTAAAGCCAAGGTGCAGTGCATCCTAGAGCACGAGGCAAATGCGACGCGCAAAGAAAGAAAAATGAACACACAAATTAATCGGCGACAGCTGTGGAGTTGCTGTTAGTGGATATGGGCATGTGGGAGGAAGGGAATGGCGTGTAAATGAATTGCTGTATGCTCAATTAACACAAAATCCCTTTGTCTTCGGGCTCTGACCAGGGCAATTTGTGGGTGTTCAGCTGAAAATGTGGGGAAATGATTAATTAAGTAGCCCAAATGAAAATGAGTGGAGAAAATTGGCCTCTTTGTCTTCAGAAAGGAGAAGGGTGAGATTCTGGGGGCTCAAACGGGGAAAGGGGCAACATAGAGAGGCAAAAACGTACTCGCTTGTAGGCGAGAAAACGGGGGTGAAAGGACTGATGACGTACTCACCTCTAAATGACTGAGACCAAAGGCCAGGCTATAACAGCTCTAATTACACTCTGGAAATTGCAGTCATTGTGCAGTAAATAAAAGAGGCAACAAGGTCAGTGTGCATGTTAGAGAGTCTGTGTGAGGAGGACAGAGATAGAGAGGGATTGCAGGCTTTCACTACTGCGTGTGTTCCCATAAATCAAATTTTCTTTTAATTATACACACACAAATTAAAGCAGTGGTGATAAAAACCCTGTGAGTTGAATTTGAAATGACGAGAGGACCATTAGGAGTTCCCTGTGATATGGCCTGCAGGGGATATGAAAATAGTGTGGTTATGAGCCAGCAAATAGACACATCCCATTCAGAGCTCATTCGCTCCGTGGTTTAACCGCACTAGTCTATTTACAGCATGTCAAACGCCTGAAGGCGCTTTGATTTTCCCTTGATGGGCTGGTTGGTTGGAAAGTGGATGTTAGAGAAGTTTGACAGATGCAAAAGGAAGATTGATGCTACTTCAAAGCCGCTCTGGAAGGTGTTTATTGGAGTGGGAGATAGCACTAGTTAAATCAGCCATCTTTGAAGTCGTGCAACAAGTGCAGGTGAACGGGCAGTCGTGTATGTGTGCCTCTGTGTTCTGTGCGTGAGAAGAAAGTGGGGGAGAAGAATTAGCACCTTGTTAGTGGACACTGCAGAAAATAAGATTGGATAAAGGACGTTTCTCCCTTATTACAACCGAAGCCTGTTGCACACACTCACTCTACTCTCCTGTGAGTGCTATTGCACTGTGGTTGCTAACCTTTATCCTGAACTGCACCATCCATGATTTAGCTAAACTGATGGCAGTGTTGGGTCATTGAACACAAATACTAGCAAAGAACTTGAGAAATACTTAACTTATAAAGTGCAGTTGCTAAGTGACACCAGAAGGAGGTGCCTCCTTTCTTTTTGTTGTCTTGACACACACACTCTTCACAAATTTTTATCATAGTTAGTTCATGTAGTGCTATGAATACCAGGAATTGAAGTGTATGGTCACTGTTAAGTATTGTAGAGTAAAGTAGCAGCTGTGGAAGTGTTTAAGTGTTGGATACATTTATGAGCTTCCCCAGAGCCCAGCTAGCCTAGCTGCTTGTTGCTAGTGACATGAAGATACCAGAGTTCGACTAGTTTGGGAATTTCAAGACTGATACCGATATTCAGTGTTTTAAAACTCAGTTTTCCAATATATCGGCTGACATATCTGGTTGCTGTGTTTGTGGTAATCCAAATAAGTTTGTTGCCAACAGGGAACTTGGAGTGTGCCCCCTGGTGATGAACAAGCTGTGTAGTGTCACCATTTATGGCTGAAGGGTGTTTCTTCCATCTCATCTCTGCTTTTAAACATTTTTTTTTAATCAATTTATAAATTCTGATCAGTAAATAGCTAATACTGGCCGATAATATCAACCTGCTGATATGGGATGACCTCTGGTTGAAGGTTATTTCTCCATCCTACTGTAAAAACAACAGAAATGCAACCTGATCCTGTGTGAGGAAAAACAAACAAATTCTAACAATGGATTTAATTATATGTACAAAGGTGAAAGCACAACCAATCTTCAGCAAATGCCCGAGTGTCACACACAAAAGAGAACACGCACACACTTTTTTATACTCGCCTGCAGGTTCCCCAGCCAGATTGATCTGTGCGATCGGCCAAGATAGCCGGGAGTGCCGGCCACATCTATTCACTGAATAAGTGCTAGGACAAGCTGTTCTTTCAGGGGCCAGCCGGGCAACAATAGGCCTTCTAATAGCTCCAGTTTGTCTCAGTTAAGAGCAACAACCTCCCCCCTCTTTTTCCGCTACATGCGCGCACGCACACACACGCACACACACACACGCACACACACACACACACACACACACACACACACACACACACACACACACATACACACACACAAACCCACACACACACCCACACACACAAAGGTTTTGTGTATCTGTGTGTGTAAATTCAGTTCAATTCAATTGAGTTCAGTTCAGTTCAATTGTTACCTCAACCGGATTTATATTGTAGGGTAAAGACCCTGCAATATAAAGAATGTTAACCCAACAA
>NW_024582716.1:334324-354837 GCF_018398535.1 Haplochromis burtoni
GGCAACAATAGGCCTTCTAATAGCTCCAGTTTGTCTCAGTTAAGAGCAACAACCTCCCCCCTCTTTTTCCGCTACATGCGCGCACGCACACACACACACACACACACACACACACACACACACACACACACACACACACACACACACGACTTACACCTCTAGCCTGTTGCTGTGTTGACCTAATAACTCCTCAATCTTATTGGGTTGTTTTCCCTCTTGGTTGCTCATCATGGTGTCATCTTTCATTTGTTTTCACTGTATGGTTAAAATAATGTGGAGCTAAAATAAAAAATAAAAACACTGAATCTGTGCTCCCGCTTTAAGCAAGATCCTGACATATGACCTTCCCCGTGTAGGTGGGCAATATATGGAGATAATAGATTCTCATTACAGTATAATAAAATACATAAAGGATGATGAAGATAAAATATGAAAAATACCTCCTGGCCCTGCATTTTTACCTGATATTAACAGTACTTAAAAATAAGGAATAGAATAATCATCTGGAATTAGAATTTTTTTTAAATCCTTGTATTAAAAACACCTTTAATCTTCCACTGTGTATGAAGCTTTTGTTTAAGATGATACATTTTTATTCCCAATACACAAACTATATAAAATTGAAAAAAGCTGATTTGTGCCAAAAGGTTAAAACATAACACACACATACATACATATATCTCTGAGGGATAAATATATGTGTGTGTGTGTGTGTGTGTGTGTGTGTGTGTGTGTGTGTGTGTGTGTGTGTGTGTGTGTGTGTGTGTGTCATCCAAACCAAATGTGAATTGGTGGCCACAAAACCCATCAGAAATTATGATTAAGTGCATACATGCCTCAGTAAGCACATCACTATATTGGAGGCATGTTTCCAATGAGCACGTTGGTTTCTTGTAATGTAATGCATTATTGACTACTTTTTGCTAAGACTCGAGCCCCCTCCCACAAGGCCACTGCTATGCCTAACTGCATTAGTTTAAACAGGATATGACATTTCCATGCTGCAACTCACAAACAGAATAACTGAGTATCACATATGGTGGATACACACTAATTGACAGATGATCCAGTCTACCTTTCTTTCTTTCTTTTTTTTTTTTGCATTGCAGAGATTTTGAGATTGTTCACTGCAGTGTGAAGTAGGCTAAAAGTGGGGCGCAGCAGGCATGACGAGCGGAGAAAGAAAAAGTAGACAAACAAACCAATTACACAATTCCCATGAACAGAGAGGCAAGAATAAGCACCATCCACAACCTGCCATCACTTTGTTGTGGGTCCTCATTTTCATTTTGTGGTATAGCAGAGAGGATGATGGCTCTTTTATTCTGAAAATTAGCCCAGTGTAAACGGTTGTGCATACTTTCTAGTTGACCTCCAAGGCTAGATCAAAAATAGGACAGCAACCGCCTTGCGAGAAGGAAAAATCGGTGACTGAGTTTGGCATTCGACTGCAAGTTGAATGCACAGGTTGTCCGATGGGAGGTTTACAAACAGCAGTCGAACTCGGACTGACTGCAATCATTTGAATTGCAAGAGAGAACTTAAATCACGTGGTTTCGATTCCTGTATGAAAGCAAAGTTGCTACGTCACTATTTGTGGAGGATTTTCTTTATCAGATCTATGAGATTCTGGCTTGACTCTGAATGTTAGTAGTATTTCTGTGGATACAGACAGTAACAGATTTTTTTTTTATCTTCTCCAGTTTATTACAGTTATCTCCATATTATCCAAAACCGGTTGCATGTAACTGCCAGTTTGACCTCATTCAATAGCAGACTGACTCTAATTGGTGCACCGAAATCGCTTTCAACTGGCAATTTACTCCAAGTCATTACAGACAGAGTAGTAACCATTTCATAGGCAACAAGATCTCAAGTTCATTGCCAAAGATCACAATAACTATGGCAGTGTTGCAGCCTTCAACCACTGATTTCCCCAGATCACTGCAGCAGAACAAGATCCTATTTGCAATTTAAACACGGATGTAAATCATATACTGAAAAATAAGCGTGTACTTAAATGCAACACTGTTGAATTATTGATACTGACAGTATAAAAATCAAGTGTCAGTGAATATGCCATCTTCACAGGTTCTTTATTTGCTGAAAACACAAGACACTGCACATTTTCTCCTTTATTAGGCGTCTTCATGTACCATGCGCACCCACCGAGCAGTATCTTGCTCAGTTTACTTTGTTTTAGCAGAAATGGAAAGAGTCACAGGTTTAAGAATAGTTTTCCTTTTGAGATTTTGTTTCTAACAACTGCAAAACTAAAAAAAAATAAACGTAAGTCTATAAATAAAGAATAGGAACATACATATTTTTTAATGCTTATTTTAATAGGTCGTTATTTACAAATCTATGCTAAACATAATGGAAATACTCATTGTACTCACAGTACTTGAAGTACACTTAAAGTAATATGGTAATTTATAAATCAAACTTGAAAATATTAAAAGGAGTCTTTCAAATGTTTAAGGTAAACAGACATACAATTTTAAAAAGTATGAATTATTATTATTATTATTTTTTTAATTTTAGATTTGCAAGACTGTTTCAGACAAATATAAACTACAGCAATCGACCCTAAACTGATCTGTAGCTTATTTTTAAAACAGCTTAATTTTACAGTGGTTGGGCAATTTTTCTGGAGGATTTTTTTTTCTTTTTGTGACATCTAGGTAAATGTAGAAAAAAACCCCTCAGAGGTAATGTGCATCTTTGGGAAATAAATTCACTGAATTAGTGATGTAACACCAACATAGAAGAGAAATACCCAAGGTTTCGACCACTCATACACAGGTTTGGTTTTAAAAATAAGATTTTTTTTCCATGTTCATTTTCTAAAAAAGTTGATAAAATGTAAATGATAAATGGCCTGTATTTATATAGCGCTTTACTAGTCCCTAAGGACCCCAAAGCGCTTTACACAACCAGTCATCCACACATTCACACATTGGTGATGGAAAGCTACATTGTAGCCACAGCCACCCTGGGGGGCACTGACAGAGGCGAGGCTGCCTGACACTGGCGCCACCAGGCCCTTTGACCACCACCGGTAGGCAACGGGTGAAGTGTCTTGCCCAAGGACACAACGACAGAAACTGTTCCAAGCCGGGGCTTGAACCGGCAACCTTCCGATTACAAGGCAAACTCCCAACTCTTGAGTCACGATCGCCCCATGACAATTCAAAAAATGTCTACATGACAATTCAAAAACTGCCCTCAGTGTAAACTTAACCATAGAGAAATCCTGACCAAAAGATCAACCAAAAGCCCAAATACTTGTGCAGATGAGGACAGGGCCTAAATTTACACTTAGTGTTTCTAGTGTTGACACATGGACCGCAGCTTATGCCTTTATTGGTGTTGACCTTGCCTCTTTGATATTTTTGATCTAGTGAGAAAAATCTATCTCTATAAGCCGCTGTGCATTAGTGGATGAGATCAGACTGCCTTTATCCACTTTTAGCTTTTTCAGTCGATATGCTAACAAAAACACAACCCTCGAGCTCAGGTGTCAGTCACATATGCACAAGCATACTGATGGATCCATACACAGCTGTACCCGTGGGGATAATTCAGGCTTTGCCATCACTATTTCAGTTGTTGACTGTTGGATGCGACACCAGGTTGTCATTACCTCACTGGTGCAGCTCTCGCCTGCCTCTTTCCTTCCATCTACCTGCATCTAGAGCCAAGCTAAGTAGCCACTTGACACATATTCCTCTGGCAACATTGCTTTTCATGAGCATATTCTCAGTGCTTGTAAAATGATCTGTTTTATGGGCAAAGAAATGCACGCAAAGCTTAAAAGATCCATAATTATGTTCTTAGAGGTTTTTTTACAGTAATATAATGTGTACCAATGCATATAATACAAAAAAATACCTCTTTTAAACACCTTACATCTTTTGAGATTGCTAATAATTCCAACGCACTTGACACCTGTTCCAGTAATCCATCTCTCTTGTTTTTTTTGTCTCAAGTCGTTTGTGGTAGTAATGATTGCAAACTGAAGCCAAAGAGCAAAGTTTCCTTTCAGCGGTCTGACTTTAAAAGATGTTCTGTTTGCAGAAAAAGCACCATCTTAATGAGCTACGTTGTACACATCAATTGAAAAAGAGGACCATTAAGCAATCATGCATCCAGCTGAAGTATGGTAGCATTCTTCAGTGCTGCTTTTGGAGGAGAAAATCCATCTAAAAACTTGCTTAGTCTCCGTTTTGGGAAATGAGAGACCCTAAAGCAAGCTATATGCAATTTGAGGTTAATGGACTAAAACATGTAAAACTGCTGGCATGTTCCTTTAATTAACATGCCCACATGTACAGACTGGAGTGCATTTATTTGTGTTTATGTTGTGTTTGGTGCATCTGCAACCATTACCAAACAGGCAGGGAACAGGTGTGCCTTCACTAAGTAGCAAAGCTGATTGCCAAAAACTGCAGTTATTCAAACTACCACTTGAGGCAGGCCATAGAGAGGAGGTCAGCTATTATAAACCCCCATTGGGACAGAAGTAAGCCTGAAAACCCAACAACCACCACTCGTTATAGAAAGATGTGTATTTCCAGACCAGTTGGTTGGTTGGTTAGTCTTTATTATGGGTGTGGCCACTTTAAAAGACCGCATCGTGTTCATTGTTCATCGTTGTTCTAAAAAGCACTGCAAAAAGTGGACTGCTCAAGTTCCTTTTGGGCTGGATTTTACAACCTAAAATGTTTTATCCTAATTAAGATCAAAGTGCATCTTGCTAACCTCGTTAACTAGGATTAGCGTTAGCTCACAAAGTTGACCATCTTCTCCAAAATATGCTGAGTAAAAAAAAAAAACACGACTGTGACAGCATGAAAAAGAAAGATAAGCTTGAGGAATGTAAATATGAATCAACAAACCAATGTCTTTATGATGATAGTTACAAGCATTTCCTATATACCGTCAGCACTCCTCACATTATATTTGAAAATGCAAGCCTCGCCCACTGATTTTCTCTTGTTTTAAACAGCTGTAAAGCCACTGCATGCTTGTGTGGCTTCGAAAAGGCCAGTGAAGAAAGACACCGACTTTATAATGGATCTTATACATCTCCACATAGAGCTCTAACCCCTCCCATCTGGGAAATGTCTGTTCTTCTGTGGAGTAGAGCACTGCGGGAGGTAATTTTTTTTTTTTAAACTATAAATACAGCTGCTAATCATGTGGGCACAGCTGGCAGCCTTGACTCCAACACCTTTCCTTCTTCTCTCCTGCACAAAGTGGTGTCAGTAATATAGCCTCAACTGCACACTGATTAACCTGCACTGAAGAATCAGAATCTCAGAAGCCAATTTAGCTTCAAAGCTGATTTTTATTAAGAAAATATTTATTGAAAATTGCAGTAGCCAGCTAATGTAATTCATATCTCCTTTGCGTCAAAACAAAAACAGTTCAAATCCAAACCTCAAGTCACGTAGCAAAGTTACGACTGCTTTAGGAAAGATGGGAAAAATGACAATCTAACCGGCAGGCTTCCCTCTCACCCGGTCTATTGAGAGCCCATTACACTGTAATCCTGAATGTGGGCTCTGACATCTCCGCTACCAGCATACGTAGGCGGAAAGGAACAAGTGAACAAAGGACAATGCAGCTTGTAATCCTGTTAGAGGATTAAGGGCTGGAGTACATGCGCACACACAGACACACATAAAAGACATACACTTTTTGTTTGGGAGCATCCCTCTGACTTACACTTCTTCATTAACCCCCACACTCGGACTTAATACCATTAGAGCAAACAATCCAAAACTCCTATAATCTTAAAACGACCTTAACTCTCGACCTGAGCGTAAAAGCAACCAACATCAAAGAGTTGACGAAGTAGAAAACACTTTTTTTTTTTTTTAAAAGGCCTCATCTCATTTTGGACATGACTCATCTCTAAAAGAATGAAATTACATTAAAGCTTTTACTGTCTCACAAACACTCACACATGTGCGCAGTGACAGCACAAACACAGTGACTCATATGCAGTTTGAGCCTTTAGGCTATCCACTTGTCTTGTGGATGATCTCAGACAAATTTGTGGCAAGATATTACATTAAAGCCAGCAAAGAGATAAAACAGAGATTCTGTGAATGCATACGCACGCACACACACACACACACACACACACACACACACACACACACACACACACACACACACACACACAGGGAAAAAAAGAAAAAAAACAAGAAAAATCATTGGATGCCCACAAAAACAACACAACTTCCAGCAAAGAGGCATTAAGCCACACCAGTTGTGAAGCGGCCAGAGCTATTGTCATGAAGCCCTAAAAGCTATGAACCAAAAAAAACAACCCAACTTTAATCTTTAGACTGCTGTACCATGCTGCTAATGATCTGATCTGAAGCAAAAACACTGTAACGGAGCAGAATCGAACTAAAGTATACTGCTATATACCCGGCGAGTATATATCAGTATAGGCAAGACCAGTGCTTCTGCGACTTTCAGATGAACTCCAGCTCCTGTCTGCCCACCCATTCAGATTCAGTTTAGCCGTTTCAAAGAGTTCTCATTTGCAAAGATGTTATACCTCCAAGCCATTTGCTGCAACACTTTGTAGGCTGTAAACACAGCATGAGATTTTTCCTTATTTGTGATCTCAGCGTGTTAAGCAGGCAGGTTATCAATGGAGCCAGGAGCAGAACAGTCTATAATTTACTAAATGTCTATTTAGCCTAATTCAGCCTTGTTAGTTTTTGCACTGAGGTATCAACAGGAATCCAGGTCAGTGCAATCATCCTCAGAGTTTGGGCTTGTCATCTTGATTTCCTTTGAGGTCAGTTTCTTTTTTCTTTTTTCCTTTTTTACAAACTCTTGTAACATTCTTTTTATCTCAGTTGCATCATATCTTATTTTCTGTTTTCCTGCTTTTGTTTGATATTTTTATCAGTGGGAAAACTTAAGGCCTGACAGTGTAAAGAGGAGACAACAACAGACTCTATATGACTAACACGCCAAAAGGTGTCAAGTCCAAAAAGTTGCAAAGCACAGAGTACAAAGTCAACCCCCCCCCCCCCCCCCCCCACACACACACACACACACACACACACCAATGATTAAAAATACTGAATATCAATCAGCAGTATAGTTGTACAGTTCTTTGCCTTACCTTATGATGGCAGCAGAAATGAAGCATCACCATTGGCCATATGAAGATATATGAGAAGATGAGCAGGTATCCCACAGAGATCCACAGAGAGAAGGTGGGAAAAAAAACAGAACGAGATTTCATTAGTAAGCAAACTACGTTTTTTTATATGTTACTGACTTCTTTGTGAGTGTTACAGAATCTATCGAGTGCAGAAGTTGTGTTAAACAGCGACCCAGTTTCCACACACTGCAACACTGAAAGTGACATCATTGTATACATGCTTGGTGCCTGCAGTAACAGTACATGCTGCAGTGATGACTGACAAAAGTAATAGCAGGAGAGTACACATTATGATTAGTGATTAAGTCACTGTCCAACGAGGTAGTACTGTTAAACTGTGGAGTGGTGTATTTTTCTTAATAGCCGGCTGTGCTTGTTAACTTTGCTTGTGTGTCATATCTTAGATCTGTAAGTTAATTTATCATGTTATATATCATTGTACACAGTCAGATGGCCAAAACATCTACTATATATAATATTTCTAATTGTAAGGATTTGAATGTTATAAAAATATTTCCTAAAGCTACATAATGTTAATAATCCTGGTGACCTACGCAGTGTATATGGTTAATTCAATGCAGATTGATTAGTGTGTCCAGAAGACATAGATACACATGCTATATATAACAATGACTTATATATCATGATCAGAAGAGGTGAGCCGATATTGAATATTATACGTATACGCAGTGATTCTTTTTTAAATTTTTAATATTTGTCTTATTTTTCTTCTGAGCTCTATCTCAGCCAGCGCACTACTGTTGTAGGCTGAGTAGGCCATCAGCAGGTCAACAGTTTGAGCTCCAGCTTTGACACTTTGCATGCTTAAGAGTTCCCGCACAAGATAATGAATCCCAAATTACCCCTGAAGAATCCATGCGGGCGTGTGTTGGTTTGAAAATGCAGTATAAACTGATAAATGTGGTTTGTAGTAAAAACTTCTTTGTGTGCTCATTTAGTACCGATTCACCGATCAGTTTGTTAGGTCCAAGACCTCTTGTTAATCCAACTATCTAACCAATGGGGACCTGATATGTTTAATATGCTGCTGAGAATATAGCCCAGAAGAAGCGTATAGTATAGATTTTATGTTGGAAAGAGCCATTTCTCTGTAATAAACTCTCTTTTCCAAAGATGAGTGATTTCTCGATCAGATATTTATTTTTTATTACTTTGTTGTTTCAGCAACATTAAATTTAAAAACTGTACTTTTGAGTTAAAATATATGTTTATAATTTTAATAAATGAGAAATTAAAAAGGCATGAACATTTTTTTGTATTGAAAGAATATTGAACCGTGACTCCAAAGTATGGAACCGAACCGAACCGTGAATTTTGTGTATCGTTGCACCCCTAATGTTTTATGTATATTCAATAAATGAAAGAAAACCCATTTGTTAGTTGGAAAACTGTACAAACCACATTGCAAACTATTTTTGGATGTTTTGATTTTGGATCTGCAGAGCTGCTGTGAACTGAAGGGACTGACTTGATGTAAATGCAGCAGTAAAGCTGCTTAAATGTCACCGAATGGAAAGCTGACTGTGGGAACAATGAGTCAGGTAATTTCATGGATATCTGGCTTCGCTCTCTCCACTAAAACTCATAGCACTATAGTAAAACAAAGTTCACTGGAATGTTCTGACAGCTCAGACAAACATTACATTAGCAGTCTGAGTCCACTTTGAATTTACTATCGCTGGAATGTGTCAATGCGATCTTCCCTTCAAATTAAATGTCCTGTTAAAATTCAGAGCTTTTTTTTATGTTCCACACACACTGATTTACCTTAAAACATCACTCTGACACCATTCTCATAAACCTATAGCATGTTTTGCTTTAACTCCTTTCACATGATGAGAATTGTCCTGAAAGGTCGTCTTTTATAACTTTCCGAAGACTTTTGGTTCCAAAATAACACAGAACTCAAAATTATCCCACTGTGGTCTCATGCCATGGCTCTTTTTCATTTTCATCACCATTATTTCACCAAGGTGTTCACAAAACGACAGCAATCATGGGACAAATTCATCTCACATTACTTTCCAATAAGCTCAGAGTACAGGCTGACACCGAACACGGATTCTTGAGGGACAGATGTTATTACACCGTGTCATCTGGATCGGGATGGGAAGAATCGGGCCTTGGGGTCGGACGGCAGTCAGGAGGAATTTATATCTTTTCTATCACAGTTATTTTACATGCCACATCTGTCTCAAGGAAGGGCAGCGATGTCTGATTGTCTCGTCAACATAAATCTAGTAAATCAGTTAAATGTGGGCTTGTCTTCACGGGCTGGGGCTTTATTAAAGTTAACATTTCAATATGTTAATATCATTCTTTAGCAAAAGCTGCTTCATTGTTATCAAGGGAGCAAATTACTCTGGATCACAACAGAACTGGAAGTAAAACTGATGGAATTATTATGCACACAGGAACAAAAGATTACTACTGTGTGAGCCACAATAGTTTGGGTAATTTTACTACTTTCACTTTCAGGATTTAAAAACGTTTATTTGCAAGCATGATAACTGTTAAAATTTTAGTCTCAATTCTAAAACTTTGGAAATCACATTAGGCCAGATGGAGCACAGATATCGCTGCCACATTCATGTTTAATACTTTGCAATTATCCGCTTGTGAGATGACTATTTGTAAAATTATGCACATTATAAATCAGGCTATTAAGAATACAACCTCCTGTTCTCTTGTTGCTTCCTCTGGCCTCACTAATTTCTACTCTGCTGCCATGCAAATTCAGTGCCATTGTCAAAAAATAGTAGACAATAATTTCTTAAACCTATAGTCAAAGCAATGCTTACATAAGCCTGGCCTACACTGTTAAAGCTAACCTACCCTAATATCAACAAAATCATTGTAGCACACTGTTTAAATAACAAAAAGCTAATTACACATTTTTATATTTATGTCAGGAATAGATTTCATTGATTCATTGATTTTTTTTTGTACAGTCAAATATCTCAAACTATATTATCTCTTTCACATTTTAAAAAAATCATAATGTTGGAAATTATAAGTAGCTTAGTGTGGTAACCAGCCTTGTTAGTAGACTCTATTGTTCCTTTTTTTAAAGGGATGAAGTTGTTGTCTTCAAAGTGAATCCCCACATTTCCACACAGTAATGGAACGATGACCGGAGTGCTGTGCATGAAAAGTATACAGCTCCAAGAAAAATGACACAAAGATCCAGAATAATTGAATACAATACTCAACATTAAAATAAATTAATAAATAAATATAAATAAAAACAATTAATACAATAAAAGCAGACAATAAAATGCAGTCGTCTATGAAAATGCCACACTGAAGCCAAATGCCAAGATCTAAATTTATTATGTATACTGTCTGAGCTGCAGGGGTGTGGAGAGGTAGATTATTTCATATAGCTGGTGCTACTGCTGTAAAAGTTCTTCTCTTTAAATTTGGTTTCAGGTTTGCGTAAGAGCATCTGGTTAGATCATGTTAGAGCTCTTACAGGTATGCAAATGTGAGTGCACGTAAGTACGTAATCCATTATATGCAGGGGTTTCAGATTTGGTATGCAAAATAACAACTACTAATTGTTGATCTCAGTAAAGTTTTCAAATTCATGAGTTTAAAAAAATTCACCCTGTAGTCATTCTAATATTTTGTTGTTGTTGTTTTCAAAACAAGGATTTCAAAGTTACAAAAGACTAAATTGTTGTGGAGGAAACCCTAAAGATAACAGTATTATGTGAGTCTAGTACCGACCAGATTGATTGTTTTAGAAACTTGGGTGGATGTACAAATTTTAACTGGTCTTGTTTACTGTGTGAAACTTGAGTCTATGGATGCACATACACCTTTTACATTTTCAGTATGTGTGCGCTCTTTGCCTTTGTATCCCAGTGTTTAACATCCAGTATTTGGATCATTCAAGTGCCACTAGTTTATTTTTCAGTGTCTAACATCCAGAAGCACAGCTCCTGCCACCATTGTTGGGCCACAGTATTTGCTGGTACTGCAATTTTCATTTAAAGGGGAAGTATAACAGAAAACATGAAAACAATCGTTTTACCACAGGCCTGATCACTTGATTGTGGTTACATCATCAATAAAAATAAAATCCATTATTCTGATGTATTTCTATTTAACTTGATGGAAAATGGAACATCATAGGAGTTCAGTTACAGAATTGTAACAAGCCAACATTATACAAACCTGACAGCAATTAGTTAAAAATGTTTGTGAAGTTTTACTCTACTTTGTTTGAATATTTATGATGTTGATTTGATTTTTAAGTTCATTTTAACTAATATTCTGAAGCACAGTATCTAAATTATATTCAAGATTTAATTCAACAATACTGTATTAACATACACATAGTGAATTAGCATTCCTTAAATAAAGGCATAGCAACATGAATCAATCACGTTAACTTCTTCCTGTGTGAAAGACTTACTCTAAAACCAGGATGGTACAGGTTTTATTGTAACCTCAACCCGAACTTTTGTGGGGTCTTTGTTAACCTCACAAAAAAATCATAATTAAATAATATAAATAGATTCAAAATAATACAAAATAAGTCAAAAGTTGAGAAAAATTACAACATGTATTTAAACCAAGTTCACTTGATATTTTCAGTTAACTGTTTCTACAGAGCAGGTTTGACTTTATTTCTGATTCATATTTTAAACCTACGAAACATAAATGACTATATATTGACTTTCACCACACTGTACTTTTTCCTTGTTGTGAAAATGTTGTTGTGGCTGAAATACAGAACAAACCCATGTTTAAACTTACCATAAATTAGTGATATTTCCAAGTTTCCTTTCTCAGTTTTTAAGACAATCAGGATAGGGTGTCATCATTGTGCTGAGTGAAACTGAATCATCACATACTATCCCTCAATCTGATGAACAGCAGCTCATGATACATGATACAAATTAACCAGAGCAGCTGTTGCTGTTTAACAATGACCTTTCAATCTCTATTATTGCACATGCTGACAACAGGAGACACAATGCAAAAACTATTCCCCAAAAAGTTGTTCCACTCAATAAACCAGTTTGAAAATTAGTATTAAATTTGGAAACTACCTGTATTTACCAAGCCATTAGAGGAAGCATAGTGTAAGAGCCCGGAGGGAACACAGGGAGACACAAAATGAAATACTCAAGCTCGGTTTTAAAGGCAACGTTAGAAGGGCAAGCCTCTTATAGTAACATAATTTCATGCCTGAAGGTTCAGAAGTGCCCGCAAAGGTACACTATGCTTATTCATAGTGTTTAAAAAGGTGTACTGCAATTATCATAATATGATACTAAGTACCACAGGTAGAAGAATGGATAACAATCACCCAAACTCACTGGTGTCCAGAATACAATGCGAGCCCAGCTTCGTGAGCCTGCTTTGCTCGTCAGCCCGTGAAAAACCCACATGCCAAATATAAAAACATGTGAGTTGATGCTTTTTGGTTTTAGCACCGACTCCACTTCTTGACAGGATAGAGCAGAGGATGTAAGCCCCACTTCAAAGTGCGACGTAAGGGGTACAAGCTTTACATTCAGTTAATCTGACCTGTGGGCAGTGCTTTAGCCACTAGCTCTAATGTTAATCCTTTTACTGTGCTGCTCTTCTCTCCGGCCCCCGCACTGCACTACACAGTCCACTGATCCTGGTGTCAAAGGATGCTGAACCCCTGAGACGTTTTAAGTCGGCTTCTTGTTGTTTCCAAAACAAAATCAAATACAGACTCTCTTGTGTCCTTCCAGATACAATCAGGGTAGGAATTCACAAAAAGGGGCTCTATCTTGAAAATTGACTGGACTGGAGATGGTTTACCACGAACTACAGGCACTTCACATGCGCTACAGGATGTCAGCACACTGCCTCTTTCTGCTAATTGCTGAGTGTGAAAAGCAGCCATGGAAAGCCAGCTGGAGAACGTCTGGCTGGGTTGACCTCATCAGCCTCCACTGCTTTTTTTTTTTAAATCTATTTTTTTTCCAAAATAAAAAATTGATTTTTAACAGCCTTTGCTGTCATCACATCCTAACTGGTGATTTTACTTAGTTTTTAGTTTTCCGGTTGTTGTTGTTTTTTGTTTTTCAATATAGCGTTACCAGCACATGTGAAGACTAACTTATGCACGATGCCATATTTGTGTAAAAAACATTTAGCAAAACAGCCTTTTCAAGTGACCTTTCTAATGTATTTACTACTCGATCATATGTCAGTCAATGGTATTTTTCACTGTCATTTGTAGTTGTTTCAGTCGCTCACTTGGAAGTAAGAAAGGGTTATGTTCTGCTCTGCCCACTTCCTATCGCCCATGGCTATTTTGCCCAAAGTCACTTAAATTCATGGGATGTGATTCATTTTCTATGTTCACTGTGGATTGCTTCTAGCGTGTATGTAGCTTTACTTACAAATGAACACCATGGTTTTTGGCCATAATTGAATATATGTAGCACCCACTAATATCTATTTCTTTCTTACATTTCTTTATTTACGCTCTGTACAGCACTTGGGTCAACTTAAGTTGTTTTTTTAAATGTGCTTTGTAAATAAATTTGAGTTGAGTTGTACTAAAAAAAAACAACAACTGACTTCTTTTTGCAAACTTGGGACTCACCCCTTCCTTGCCATTGTTTATCGATAATCTGTGCTAGGAGACTGGCTAGACATTACTAGCCTGACTTTGACTAAGTTAAAAAGAAAAAAAAAAGAACAACACACTGTTCTTTCCTTTAAACATAAAAAAATATTTCATTACATTACAATCCAGCTCATCCACCTAAGCACGTAGAAAACTCTATGCAGTGGTGTTGACATGGTTCAACAGTATTTATGTGTAATCCCTGAAGCTTTGCAGATGATAAAGCTACCCACCAGCTCAGTTGTAGCTACTGGCTCAATGCTTACACATGAATGTTTTATAATTTCACAGGAGCTTTAAGGCCTGATATTCCACTGTATCATCTTCAGTGCTCTAAGTGCCCTCATTTCCTGAAGGGTTTGGGATTTCTTTTAATGCACTGTACAAGCCTAGAGTTGTAGTATCTATGATCCTTATGTCTCCCCCTCTTACACACACAAAGACGAATGAACACAGCACTAATATGGCCTGGCATTTGCTGTAAACATTTATCTGCTTTCATAGCGATCGCTGTGGCTGCCGTGACAACCTGCAATAGACATCAAAGACGGTGGCGAAGCAGGTCATGAGAGTCTCAGCGAAGGATTCATTCCTAGTAATAGCCACACACACTCTAAAGCCTCAATTGCACATGCCTACACACACTCCCACCCTTTGAATATTAATGTGGCTACTTGCTGGATGTCAGTTTACATCATGTGAAAGAAGCCACTGACGCAAGTGCAGGGAAGTGCACACGCTTGTTTAGCGCAATGACTTTTATTACAGGAATTAGAGCTTGCCATAGGTATTAAAGGTACTGCGCTGCAGTGGTTTGAATCATATCTATCTAATAGACTACAATTTGTTTTAATGTAAATGGAAAATTATCTTTACACACTGAGGGTAATTATGTTCCACAGGGTTCTGTGCTAGGGCCAATTCTGTTTACATTATGTTACATGCTTTCCTTTAGGCAGTGTCATTAGAAGGCATAGTATACATTTTCACTGTTATGCAGATGACAACCATCTTTATCTATCCATGAAGCCAGGTAAGACAGACCAATCAGTTAAACTGTAGGAATGTCTAAAAGACATAAAGACCTGGATGGACGCTAATTTTCTGTTTCTAAATTCAGATAAAACTGAGGTTATTGTACTCAGCCTTAAAAACTCTTAGAAATGCCATAACTAACCAGATGCTTACTCTGGATGGCATTACACTGTTCTCCAGTAACACCGTGAGGAATCTTGGAGTAGTTGTTAACAAGGATGTCCTTCAATGTGCATATTAAACAAATATGTAGATATTGTGTATTTCTTCCATCTGAGCAACATCTCTAAAATTAGAAATATCCTGTCTCAGAATGATGCTGAAAAAACTAGTTCATGCATTTATTACTACCAGGCTGGACTACTGTAATTCATTATTATCAGGATGTCCTAAAACTCCATGAAAAGCCTTCAGTTGATCCAAAATGCTGCAGCAAGAGTACTGACAGGGACTGGAAAGAGAGAGCATATTCTCCTATCTTGGCTTCTTTTCTCTGGCTCCCTGTTAAATCCAGAATCAAATTTAAAATCCTTCTCCTCACATACAAGGTCTTGAATAATCAGGCCCCATCATATCTTAATGACCCAAAAGTACCATATCACCCCATTAGAGATCTTCGCCCTCAGACTGTGGGCTTACTTGTGGTTCCTAGAAAAGTAGAATATGAGGCAGAGCCTTCAGCTTTCAGGCCCTCTTAGGTTTGGATTCGGGAGACAGACACCCTCTCTACTTTTAAGATTAGGCTTAAAGCTTTGCTTTTTGATAAAGCATGAAACTACTCACCGCAGACTGAAGCACTAGCTGAGGGGAGGGGAGAGGCGCATTTCCGTGGGAAGTGTTATCCATTTTTGTTTAGAGACAGCAGAGCTAATAGCAGCTAATGAGGTAACAGTTAGCTCTTGTGTTGCAATGGGACCTGGGCAGTGTGACACCCGATAAAATTGCAGGGGACAGGAAGGTGTTAGTTGCAAACGAGGGGGTGTGAAGTGTGAAATGGACAACTCTATACATGAACTACATCCAACTGTGCAGTCTGTGGAGAAAGACGGCAGAAGTGTTGCTGAAGGGTGACAAATTAAGGGACAAAAACAACATTTTCCCAGTAACAATGAACAGTTAGTGCCAACCTTTACACAGTAGATTAGAGTAAGTTGCCACAATGAAAGTTTTTAGTGATTTTGCAACAGCCCAATATTTGTTGCCTTAAAAATCTGATATATCAGACAATATTGTTTTTCTTTCAAGTACAGAAAACATAAACAGACCAGTGGCGTGTCTAGAAAATTTTTGTTGGGGGGGCCAGGTAGGGGCACAGATTTGGAGAAGGGTGGCAGATGTAATTGGCAGATAATGTTAAAAACAATTCTACCAACCGTTAACCATAATTCAATAACCCTGTAAACCTAATAACCGAATGTGCTTTTAACTCTTATTAGAAAGAGATTTTAACCACTACGGTGCAAAGTTTTTAGATACTGCGTTGATAAAGTACAAGAGATACAATCAGTCAGTGTTTATTCAGCAGTCAAGGACATTAATATTTGCATAGTATTTTTACTGACATGTAGTGCACATGTTTTGGGCAAAAACATTTTTGAATATTAAAATACGAACATTTTTAACATACAATTGGCAAATTAGCCAATGCCAATGCAAAACCAATGCCTGTTTAAAAAAAAGAAGATAATCTTCTCACAAACTGGTGTTTGATTTTGAAACAGGAAAAAAGTGGGGAAACAAATGAAAAGACTAACATTTGAATAAAACCTGAAAGCAAGTAAATACTTTCTATGCTGCCTTATGGTAAACTTTGGTAATATTGATAAAGAACAACACTGGCTGATGATGAAATACAGTCAGCTGGCATGGTGACACTGCCAGTATTAACCTGCAGGGCTGGACTGGGACAAAAAAATCGGGCATTTTGACTACAGACCGGCCCACCAGGTATTAAAGCCATAAAGCCTTTGAATGAAAACAAATGCTGTTGTGACAGTGATGTACACTGTCTTTTTGGTATATGATTTCTATACATTTTACGTCAGATAAAAACTTTGTTAGCAAGATTCAGATAATTGTTTAATAAAAGCTAAATATTTGAATTGAGAATAAAAAAGAAAAGTATTTCCTTGTGCCCACCTCTCCCTGTTAATGCCATACCTGGCCCCCTGGCAACACTTTGCTAGACCCGCCCCTGCACAGTTACCAGCTGTCAGCTACTTAGAAAAGGATCCTGGTGTTATTTGTCTCTCAGAAACAGTTCATAACTTCCCTTCAACTCATTCATGTCACCTAAAAGGTAAACCTGTTTCTCGGTCACAGCTCTGATGATTCAGTAGGGACATCTCCTGGTTTCATCTTCATGTTTCCCTCTCACCACATATCCAAACCGACATCATGACCAGCAGCTTTACAGCTGTGGCTCCAGCAAACATCGGCTGATAGTAGAAATTAATATTAAATAAATTCTAACAACAGCTGATCAAGCTTAAACGTGCTGCTGTTGTTTAAACATCCACTGGTTTCCTGTTTCTGGCGCAAAGTGGGCGATAAACAAACAAGAGAGACGATCAGCTGATCATTGATCAGTTTCATGATTGAAGTAGCAATAGAAGAGGGAGGGGAGATAAGAGAAGAGGCAGCTGTAAAGACAGAATAACTCCAGCTTTGTGTCTTTTTTCCATTCTAGCTAAAGTACGGGACAAACTGCGTCTCTTCTCAGCTCAATACAAAATGCATAATATTTTCTCTGAATGGGGGGACCATTCCATTTTTTAAGGAGCTGTTGGCAACTCTACTAACTAACCTTATGAATAAAATAAAGTTCACTATCAGTAACATCATAGCAACCGAACAGCTGTATAGAAACTCGTCATGCTAGCTCACGCAGTATGAGGTATTGTAACTGACTGTAAAAAGTCAGCACAACGAAAATAAACTGCACCTAAACTTGGTTTATATCTGACCCAGATAGACTGCAGGTCATAACTTCTTACCTGAAGTTCAGTTCACCTGACACTCGGACCGGCGGCCACCTCGGTTCGCTCCTCCTGCCTCCCCTTCCCTCATCGACCTGTTGCCTCTGTGGAAGCTCCGCCATAGCCACCACCAAACAACTGAGTTATTTTTACACATCGGCCAGCATCTGGCCAATCCACCACCTCTCATTGTTCATGCCGTTACAAAAAATAAATAAATAAATCATCAGCCCACCGTGCAAATGTCCGATGGCTAGTCCAGCTATGTTAACTTGTTAACCTTTCCCCGAAAAAATGTTTTCTGCAGTGCCGTCTTTTGTGCTTGGCTCTCCTACCTTTGCTAACATGATGCAGAAGCTGGTGCTGCATTCACTTACCCTCGGATATCTGAGCTTCACTGTGAAACCATAATCATACATTTGATATTTCATTAAATTTTATTGTTTTAGCTTCGGGGTGGCACCTGGGGTGGCCAGTCTGGTTGGGGGGGTGGCCTGTGTCCCCCCAGGACACGCCACTGAAACAGACTTCCCTAATATTTGTCATCTCGTTATTTATGACTCCTTGCTAATATAATATGGCAATGTAGTTAAAAGTAATCTTATGTCATTGGCACAAAAAGCCGCGAATTATTCATTTGTGCTCTGCTTGACTATCTTTGGATCAACTGGTTGTTGTGTTTGTGGGACACTATGCAACATCAGAGTTAGATTGATTTAAAATGAACTGCAACAATCAAAAAATGCCCCTTAAAGTCATAAAGAACAGAAAAGAGTTGAAATAAATGAAAAGTAAAAACTAAACTAACATCAAATAATGTGTTAGCATTCCTGGCTAATTGCCGTAGATTAATGCGATCGTGCTTGAAATGTCTTCAAGAAGCTTGAAGTACTCCAGCTGCTTTCTTTCCAAGCTCCTTAGACCTCCATGAACCTGGATGACTGAACATGACCTACACAGATACTGCTGCACAAATACTGCATTTCTCCTTCATTCAGATCTTCTCACTCTCTTCTTTTGCCCTTTTTCCTACCCCTCAACCCCAACAGGTTGTGGCAGATCTGCCCCTCCCTGAACCTGGTTCTGCTGGAAGTTTCTTCCTGTTAAAAGTTTTTCCTTCCCACTGTCAACAAGCACTTGCACATAGGGGGTCAGTGGGCAGGTCGTCTGAATTGCCAGCAGTTTATCTGTATTATTGTGGTGTCTTTATGTTACAATATGAAGCACTTTACTGTTGTTGTGCTTTATAAACAACTGAATTGAATTGAAAAAGTAAGCCTAAATTCAGTTGCACTATTAACTTTTCTTTATTGTATCTGACTTATTAGTAATTTTCATTCTACATGGCCAGTTCAACTCACATTATTGTAACCTGTGTATGTGCCATGTGAGAATTAAGTATGAAGTGTAGCTACAGTAACTAAACAGGCGTGAAGGCTGAATCGGCTGGTTGGGCCATTTCATACATAACAAAGCACCTGTTATGTGTTATTTTTTTCTCCTTCACGTCATCTCCACATATCACTGCCAGCTTTTAGCCTGTCACCACCTCACCCATGTGCTCTTTGGTTTCCTAAGGAGGCGGCACGTGCTGCAGCCTGACTCCCCTGAAAAGCAGTCCTATTATAAACAACCAGTGACATTTCCTTAGCATAGACCTGGCATTTAGTGTGATAGATTTATTGACATTTGCTGTTTTATTTTTTTCCCCCTCTTATAGTACTGGCTCACTGCAGCTCTTTAAAAAACCATGCACACACCGCAATTCAAATCCTCCACTGCAACCTACTCCATGTCCCTTCACTCTGATTCTGTGTGTTGTTTTGACAAACGGCAATGTTGTGCGGCTGTGAGGCGAGGGCGAGTGGGGGGGCTTACAATCCTGCACATCAGCATGCAAAGGAGACTTGCCCGTGCCGCTACGTGCATACTGAGATGCTGCGGCTCCTGCGACTGCCACTGTGCAAGTTTATAGATATTTCAAAACCATAGACTCATAATTACAGCATATTTTGATTATCACGGAAGCATAAAGCCATAATGGAAGTTGTATTTCATAGAACGGGCCAGCTTGAATAGTAATAAGCAGTGAATCTAATGGCCTCTGAAGAGGACACACAGAGTCCATTAATTAGTTTCCTCGCTCTGTAACTTGAAATAAAGAGGCGCAAAGGGGAGATGCAAGGCACTGATAGCTACTGTGGCAGAATAAGCCAAACAGCATCCATCTAGGTTTGGGCAGTACCTGTCTGCATGCGTGTTCGAGCGTTGCACAGGGTTGGTGTTTAGAAGGGGAGATGCCCTTAATGAGAGAGCTGCAGGCACAGACATACACACACATGCGAAGCATCTTCTATCAGTGCTGCTGTCTCACCTCATTTTGCTCCTTGCTCCTTCTGTCTCTGTTTATTTGGCACCAGCTACCCCAAATCGCTCCCTGTGTAAAACGTCCAATCCTGCCTGCTTTCTCTTCCAGCTTCCTGGCTCAAATTAAAGCAACACCTGGTAGTTTTACAGCGTTTACTACTGTATTTTACTATGCTGTATTTCTTCCATCAGGTCAGTGCCAAGTTATGGGGATGGAAGTTTCTACATTGGACCTTGGGTGATTTTAAAAGAAAAATGGCTTGCATTGCTTCAGACAACCCCCCCC
>NW_024582716.1:354857-447135 GCF_018398535.1 Haplochromis burtoni
AAAAAAAAAAAGACAAACAAACAAAAGGTTCTCCCTGCCTTGCTGTGATCTAGCCGAGCTCAGTGAGTAAAAATTGAATACTAAAAAAAATTGCTAACATTCAGATCAGATACACACTTTTGTCTCAACATAATGATGAGTGCCAAGCAAGGAAGAAAATACAGTCTCAGAAAACACCACCAATTATTCGCTAATAAGTCTCTTTCACAGCTTCTCCTCTTTATTTTTGAATTAAAAATAGTCCCTGACTGTTTAAACTACAAAAAAAAAAAAAAAAATCACATTAGATCTGTGAAATATGGAGTGAGGCAGAGCCAAGGGGAAGGTATCCAACGCAGAGGCAGAGGGCAACACGACTGGACCTTCTCCTTGTTTTCAGTCCAAGTCAGTCTCATCTGGCAATTTGGGATTTTCAGTAGCTTTACATGATATCGCCACTCGAAGACAATTTTAAATATAAGGTCATTTTTCTTGTCCCAGTGGGAAGACCTAATAACTCTGCAATGCTAACAGGTATTTGAAGGTTAAAGGACACTGGAAGCAATGTACCTCCACAGACCGTGTAAAGGACAACTGGCCCCCCGAGTGCACAAGAAGCTTTGTTCTGCAGTAATAATATAGGCCTGGACCAGAAGATGGAGCAAATGGCAGGTGGAGGACGTAATGAGAGAGACAGTAAAAAGTAAATTGGGACATGTTGGAGGATGGCGAGCCAACAAACCCAGGAATGGTGCGCAAATAAAATGGAGGAAAATTAAAGACAGAAAGTAAACAGGAGCAAATTGCTGACAATTAAACAAAAGATCTGCGGGACAAACACAAAGAGAGGAAGCAGGAGAAGGGAGGTGGGCAGGAGGCAAGGCAAAGATAATATAAGAAACAGGTCAGTGAACACTGCCCCTTTCCCCTCTTACCCTGCCCTGTCTGCCACAGGCAGTAATGCTGAGCTCTGTATTCCTCTTCCCCCTGTCTTCACTTGTTTAACTGTTCCCCCCATTTCCCTTCCAATTTCTTTATTTCCCCTTCCCAACTGTCCTCTCACCTCCCCCTTCATGAACTGTGAATAGCAAAGAAGTTACATCCTGGCAGCTTGCCTATCCCTGCCTACCAAACTGCTTCTTCTGTGCCAAATTTCATACAGCCTGAGGAATATGTCCACACACCAAGGTCAAATAGCGCCCGGGCAGGCCGTATATCACTGCCAACAGTAAACACCTGCAGAGCTCAAATCAAACCTCTTCTTCTTTATAGAGAATACATTCTGATCATCTCACTCAAGTGATAATCTGACAATACTGACAATATACTCACACACAACAAGATATTAAAGTACAATCTTTGGATATATAACAAAAAAGGCTGAAAATCCTCACTTAGCTTAAAGTGTAACTAACAAATGTTCTGCATAATTGTTGGCAAATGGCTCCTGTCCCCAGAGAAATTAAGTAGGTTGAGAACAGCGTGGCTAACTGTAAATACTAAATATGTATAATGATATCTGTGGCTCTCAGAGCGCTTACATTCATGAAGATTTCAATTTGCAAGAAAGGAAAAATATGGAATATTTTTCATAGGTTTAAACAACAGATTTTATATAAAAAGAACATCAACTACTGGTATAAGAATCCTACTGTGAAGCCGCTGTTTAAGTATTCTGGTCATAACAATCTTTTTCTTTTTAAATCCCTGAACCATACCCCGCTTTATTGCCTCTTTTACACTAAATGTTACCATAATTAACAAAATGAGCATTATCTCAGAGTAAATAAGACTTGTCACTTGCGGCCAAAATCATAAACACATTAGGAAAATGTTCACTGTATACTTAGAAGTAGACTTATGTTCTTACTGACTTATATAGAGTCTGACAACTTTTTGATACAGAAACAATCGGCCCCTGCTGGCCATTAGAAAGAATCCAGGCTTAATGAGCTTCACGAAACCAATGATGGTCAGGACAGGAACTTAATGACCCAGATGACATGTTGTGGTTGCTGAGAATAAATATACACCCGACCCTACTATGAAAAGGATTTCCACGTTGTCATTTCTTGGGTGATAACTTCACACTGAGATTCTGACAAAAGAAAAGTGTAAAGCATCTAAAAAGCACAGACAGATAAAATATGTTGTAAATGTAATTTGGTTGCAGACCGCCCTCAGGAGATTGTGTTAAATGACACATGCGTCCTCACAGATAGAGGTCAATATTCTAGCATAACTAATGGCACCATTGTTTGTACAAAGGGAAGCATACAGCACCGTAACGATGGCCTCACATCAAGCTCCAAATCGTGCCCCAACCATCGGCTTCCTTTGCCTTCTATGGCGACCGCTGCCAATGACCGTCACATCTACTTTAGCAGCTAATGGAAACCAAATCACGAGCACGAAATGGTTACAACTGACCAGCCTTTCACCCAATCCTCTCTGATGCTAACACAGAGCTCCCCCACGTGAGTCATTCTAACATCGTTTTCACATCTGCTGCCAGTGTGTTGCGGTACTCCTCCCATATTCGACACACTAAATTGCCCTTCATTACAGTTCGGGGAGATTTTGAACAGGTGTTGTGCGAATGTTTGATCCCAATTTGAAAACGACATTTTTCTCTCACCGAGGGGGTGTGAGTTGGATTTTTGTCTAACATGCAGTCCAATAGTCATTAAAACAAACAAACGAAACATAACAAAACAAAAAAACCCAATACTGATCCCACATTCGATATCTGAAATCATTGTCTGCCTTGTAGAGATGAGTCCTGAAAAGGCAGTGCTTTTTCAATCATTCTTGACTTTTTTTTTTACAAATATGAATCCTGAACAAAACATATTGATTGGGTACTTTTAGAGGCAGTGTGGGGACAGGGGATGGGTTTTTATTTAAAACAAGCATGGGACTAAGGTTGTTAAAGTTGATTAGTATCGATTCTAAGATACTGATCAATGTTAAAAATGACTATTAGACAGATTAGATACTCATTTTCAACAGGATTCATATCAGCAGTCATGTCTTGGCCTACTACACTTGACACATAACTTTATCCAGCACATCTGCAGACAGGCAGGAACACAGCATCTTGCAATAGCAGCTAAAGTAGTTAACATTCATTCAGCAACACTTTAAGAGGAATTACCCTCCCATTTCAACAACACTGAAATATCAAACAGTTATTATAAATGTTAACCTGGCTGGCGCGCATGTTAATGTTAACTACTTAACTATTAGTAATTACCCACAAACCCAGGCTTCAGGGGGTCACAAGCTAGCGCACTCCTAATGCTGGTCCCAGTCCTGGATAATCATGTCTAGGAGGAGCCAAAGGGGTTTAGACCATTACAGACTGGCTGATAATCGAAGGCTGCAGTGTATTGGTCTGATCTCTGGATACCTAAACTGTCATTAGGGACTATGAGATAAAATGTTGGACCAAACACACATGCAGAATTGCAATCCTGGGTTTTGGTTGATTACAGCTACAGTAAGTAGAGAAAAGGGCTCCTCTCTTTAAAGAAAAAAAAAGTGTTTCCCCATTGTCTACAATTATATTGCTCCATCATTTCACTCAGCTAACACCTTGCTTATTGTTGGCAATACATTTTTGCTATCAAACTCCAATGTATAAAACTTTAAAGGTATCTCAGTTTCAAAGATAAATTTCTTTATTCCCTACTGCTTTGGCCCAGTATCAGTGGAGGAAGGATGTGTTTGTCCTGATGAATTAAAAAAATAATTGCATTGAGATAAATGTTAAATAATCCTCCAGCAAACTCCGCTAAGCACAGGTTTATCGGTGGCTATCATAAACACTTGTAATAACTGCCCTTCATCTGGGGACAAAAATTGCCTCATGAGCTGCTAGGCGTATTCTCAAAAGCTTCCCTCTATCTTTAAGCGTTTCTGTTCACAAACCATCACTTATCCTTATCTTCTCTTTTAGGAAAGCGAGTGCTCACTCCCCTGGGGTGGACAGGTTTCTCTGTCAGGTGGGATGGTAGATGGTATTTATCTTGTCATCTGGGATGGACAGGGGATTTATTTAACGCGTTAAGAATGGTAGGATGGATGGAGGTTGTCGGTTGTTAAGGATGTTTGTCTCATGACCAGTTCATAAACACCAAGGTAGGATATCTGCATCAAGGATGGGCTATTTAGCAATTTTATGTCTTAATGGTTAAGGATAAAAAATTTCAGCCGTCTATGGGCTGCATTTCAATATTGAACTGAATACATTGCTTCACACTGTACAGAGTTTTCATGAAAAGGCTTCAGCTTTCCTAACTTTCTTTGTCCAATTTTGATCAATTATTTGGAAAATTAAATCAAATTCATAGTGTCAGAAACCAGCCACTGCAAAGAGAAATGTAAGGTTGCTAGATTTAGAAACTAACAAATTATCAGCAAATACTAAAGTAAAAAGACAATCTTGGATATTTCTCTAAATTTTCTCAGCTCAGAATTCAGTTTTATATCTCAAAATGTTTCAAATAATAAAAAAAATACTCAGCAAATCGCCAGTGGTCTTCTTTACTATTTCACAAACCAGTAATTCTGTTTTCTGTTGTGCAACCACAACATAGGATTTGAAAGTGAAAGAAAGATATAGCATAGTTATACAAACTCCAATACGATTGCGTCCAATACAAACTCATGTTTGCTCTGTTTGGAGTTTGATGTACTCCTGTGAGAAATAGCTAGTTTGTAGGAAAATAATGTTCAGAGTCAGCTCATCTAAGTTCCTGTGAGAAAAATGGTGAGGAAAATGGACCTTTATAGATACTGCACAAAATACCAAAACTGTAAACTGCATCTAGGACAGAATCAGCTGAATAATACTGCGAACGCAACATTGGTTCATTTTAAGTACTTTCTATATTTATAGCATGATAGCATGCTAACAGCAAGCTAATAGAGGAAGCAGAGTGTTGTTAAAGATGGGTGTACATCTTTAACAACACACTGAGCTGCACTGATGAGCAGGCAGACTTTAAAGCAATGTCACCGTCATGTTTTGATAGATTTCTGTCAGTGTGTATGACTGTAGTATAAGGCTTATATTGTTACTTGGCAATTATGTGTTCAGGTTGTGTTAGAGAATAGTACACAAGTGATGTAACAACTAGTGTATCAAATTACATTCCCCACGTAATAAGTAAGGTATTGAATGTAATTTTACTTTTTTTTCTTTTTTTAAAAGTAATAAATAATGTGTACCTAGTCATTGCTAAATAATTACTCATTTATTTACAGCACCAGGAACAGTCATATTAAGTAAGAGATCCCCCAAACATCGCCAGTTATTCCTAATGATCGTCAAGAATCCAATCCCCTAATAATACAATGATCATACAATTCCACAAACTGCTGTTTACATGAAAATATTGATTGGAGCAGCTTTAAATACCACATTTACATAATTATCCATTAAATTCCTCACTAGTTTTCCAGAGAAGCATGTCTTGATTACAGGTTCTCCCCCTCCCTTCCACTTGTCCTTCTGTCTGCATGGCACTGATGTTTAACTTTCTCTTAAGAACGGCAAGATGCATCTGGAGAGTGTACACAAAAAGGTGACTGCAGTTTAAAATCAGGTCAATGCTATGGACAGCAGTTTGCTGTTGGAATGGTATAAATTCATATGAGCATCTGTCTACCCAGAGAAGTGCTGCAATATAAATGCTGTACATCACAGTGGCTTTACAAAAGGATATAACAGAGGTATGTATTTTCCTCTCTGCAGGAGACACAAAAACAGACAACAATTTCACAGCAATTTAAACAGGCACAATATACCAACAGAGCAGAGGATGTCAACGTAAAACCACAAAGTAAAATGGATAGAACTCAAAAGACAGAGGAGCTGAAAATCCAATAATGGCGTCTGCATTTGTTGATGTTCCTCCAATCTCGCCAAGTGCTGTGTCAATGACGGGGTCACGGATGCCACGACTGGCTGCAAGTTATTTTGGGCTTTGCACCAATCAAGCGCCCAGCACTCTGACCCCTTGTATTTCCAAAGCCTGCTGGGTATCGATCAGACCACCCACCACTCCAGGTGTCCTTCTTCTCATCCACTGAGTCATTTGTGTGCAGCAATAAACCCCCCCAGCAAAGTGAAAGTGAAAATTGTCCCCTGCATTCTCTGGTTCCAGGTGGGTGCCCTTTTGTTGTGGCATTTTGAGGTTACATATCTTACTTTCCCATTTTTTGGCCTTTGATTGTTTTCTGGAGGTGCTGCTGATTGTGAAAGAACAATCTGTCTGTCTGCCTTTATATTGTGATGTATGTGCTGCAGCTGCTACAGAGCAAGAAAAGATTTTCTATAAACAAACATCAGGATGGAGAGTTTTTGGGGAATTTAACATGTACATCATTAAATATATAAGCCTCAATCTTATCTTTTGTTTTCCTGTATCATTCAATACTTAATTTCTGAACAACATCATGTACAAAGCTTTGGTCAAATCACGTGTACGTACAAATGTTAAGCTTTTTAAAAAAAAAAAAAAAAAAAAAAAAAAAAAGCTTGGTAACACGAATGCAAAGTTCTGTTCTTCAAAAACTCTGAATGTATTGACACAACTTGATTTCACTGTTGAAGTAGTGCTTTACATCCAAAAAGTCAACAGTTAATTTGGCATAATGTTGTTACATTGTCTGTGCATGCATGCTAATGTCTTGTAGACAGTTGGCTGTGCTTTAAAGTGCCACTGTATTCTTTATTTCAAAGCCTTTTATACATTGCAATATAAAAAAAATGACATTACCCTAACGCCATCATTTTTGTGTTGTCATTGCACGTAAATGGATATCTAAAATAATCCTATTCCATATGTATTTTCATTTGGGATACAAGAAATTACATTCATAATAATCTTTTTCTTTTTGCACACTTAGTGTTGAGTCACAGAGAGACCAGTTGAGCCCAGTGGTGCACAGAAGGAAAGAGACAAACAAACTGAAATTAGGAACGGTTCATCAGTTCTTACAACATAATCCGGTGATATTTCCATATTTTTTCTTTTTGTCACTAAATCCCATAAACAGAAAACAATGAAGTGACTTAAGTATTATGTGGAAGCTAAAGACTGACATGCTGCAGCTTATCCCTCTTTAGCATTTCCCACTATTGTTCTGCATATATGTGTAATAAAGCAAATACGATACATTTTTATAAATGTAAGTATGCAAAAACAAACACGTTGAGTGGCAAAGACAAATATACAAAATGCCTCTAAGTATATATGTGGAATTTTGCATCTTAGTCAAAATTTAATATACTATTTCTTTTTACAACTTTACAATTGTAAAATTTGCAATTATACATTTTTTTTACTGGATTTTTGCAGTAAAAATATCATTTTGTTTAAAGAGCTTGCACATATTGGTAAAATTACATAAACATTAAAAAGGACCAATATTTTTAATTTACAGAAGCTGTGGAAAAACCTTACATTAGGTGATGGCCTAATAAATTTGTTACACACCCAGACTTAACATAAAGATTTTCAAACTATCAAGTGATGGGATGTGGATGCTCTGGAGGTGGGCTTTTTAGGTGATGCCAGGTTGCTTGTAATCATTCCAGGCAGGTAACCCGTTAATACATTCACCACCCTGTTATTTGCAATCAGCGGTATCCTTAACTCATGTCTCATGTCTTAGCTTACCACCCACTTCATATCAGCAGCTTATATTTTGAGTGTCCTCACGTCCTACATGTAACTGAGTTTTGATAGTCTCAGGTCACTGCTAGTCACTTCCTGGGTGGACATCGCTTTACTTGGACCACTGCAGGTAAATTACTCCGTCCTCAGACACAGATTTTACTGTGAAACATGTGCAATATTATGCAAAACTGTATCCACCAAATATGGGGACTCATCACAAACTCAAAGCCAACTTTGTTTTAAGAAATTTCTCTCGGTCTAAAGTCTGAAGTTGCAGTACATTAAGTTGCCAGTGTCTGTGGAAAGAAACAACCCATTAGCAACGATTTCATCAAAAATACAAAAGAGCGAATGATCTGTTTAAAACAGCGCTCTTTTGATTCCAAGTCAATCATTAATAAGTGCAGTAATTGCTCCGTTACTCTCTTGAATTCTGAGCAGCCTTTTCTTGACAATCCATGGCAGCATATCCATTACCACTGGCTGCTTCACAGTACAAGTCACCCAGCTGAGCGCTTCTAAAGCGAGGTAATGACAGCAGGACATTCTGTTTTCATTAGGAGTACTTAATGCTCTGACAAGCTACTAAGAGAGTGAACAGTGAGGCTGATATCAAAGTGTATTACACGCATGCACGCACTGTTTTTCCTGTGAATCCCTTTTTGTTGAATGGCTACAGCAAGACAAATGAAACTATAAATAGTATCAGAATGGTATTTTTCTTTTTTGGTTTCCATGAAAATATCTCTGACTGAAAAGATCTGACAAAAACAAAATGATTAACGTCCCTCTGTTCATTTTATATACGCCGAATAATCAGAACACAAAGTAAACAGGCTCTTGTCTTGTTAGATTACTACATCGCCTGCCCTCTGCTTTCTCTTGCACGACTGACAGGAGAAAGAAGACGCTGTGTAACCTCTGAGAGCTAATCGCTTATTTGTAGACAGACCACTGATTTAGGTAGCTTTGCTATATCATTAAGAAAACCTTTAATAAATTTTTAGCGGATCCATTCCTTTAGCTGATTTGAGTGCTGCTAAACAATTTTCCAGCCGCACCTTTCCACCCACTGACACTTCAGTTATAAAAGCCCATTTTCTTAATTCTGAACTAATGTTTCCTGCACTCCACGAAAAGAACTGTATTTTTTTTCTTAACCTGTTGCTACTTATGATGTACAACAGATTTCTGAGGACTCCTCAGGAACCTTGCGAAAATTAAATAAGAAAAAACAGAAGGTTGCTAGTTTAAAAGACACTATTGTGCATTTGTGTGTGCGTGAGCAGTGGCAGCAGTTTCACAGCAGCCTCGCTCAGAGTAGTACGTTTCCACCTACACACTGCTTGTGAAATGAATAGTATCTGCAGGCTATTATGGCAAAGAAAGGAGAAGGATGTGAAGTTGTGAGAGTAACAGACAATGAGAAGACATACAAGGGTGAGGAAAGAGTGTGGGTGAAGAGTCTATGGCGCAAAGGACATAACAAAAGTGTGTGCACCAAGAGAGTGATTTTTTGTTTCGTTTCAGTTCTCCAGATGTCTCCTGGCTTCTAGGCAAGGGTTTCCAAACATACCTAGAGCCCAGTTGTATTCTGGTCTCTAGGTATTTTCAGGGACATGCTGCATACGAGGTAATTTGAATCTGGATCCCTCCTTTAGTACTCTAAATCCTCAGCAATGGAAGACTTTGCTTTCTCTTCCCTTTGATTGCCACCTAGCAAGTCCCCATCTAGTCATTAAGCTCTCATGTGCTCTGTCTTATTCTGTCCTACACGACGGCAGACAACCACACATACACACTCATGTGCACGCATTGCTCTTTAGCAGGGTTTCATCCTTAATCCCCCCTCTCTTAATGCTTGTTTTCCAACTGTAAGCCCATGTGGTGTGCCTGGGATTCTGCTGGCCCAGTCTCCCCTGTAGATATCATAGCTAAGCTTAGCTGAAAGAAGAAGTGACAGAGCGAGCGACAGTACCACAGAGGAGTGAGAGCAAAGATGAGAGAGGAGGGGCCAAGCATTGCCACAGGCTGGCGAGCAGGTTAAATAATGAGAGGAGGGGAGAAGGTATCACAAGAGTGTGTTTGGCTACTGATACCTCAGTAATGCCCTTGCAATCCTGCCTGACTTGTAGTACGCAGTCCCGGTGGTGTTGCTGTAGAAATCTCCTAAATCCACAGTATTTTGTATCCAAGTCACATTACAAACATTTGACTTTGCAAGTCATCAATATCTGTGGTATGGCTTAATCAGTGCTATGTGTGACCCCAGGGATACAGAGCATTTTAGATGCACAGAGTGGCAATATCCTCAAAATGAAAACTATAATTTTTAGAAATTCTTGTTGCTTCTTGCCTAAAATTATGTTAGTGTTTTCATTTTACCTTTGTTTTGAGGTCAACTGTGAAATTTTTCAAAGAATTGATAAGTAAAGTAAAAGAAATTTGTAAAAAAAAACTATACTCTTCATATAAAAAATAAACACAGGATTGGGGTCTACTGTTTTTGTAAGCTTGTCATTTTTCATGTTTGTATCTGGTTTTGTACAGGGCAGTGTTACTGTCATCGTCCTAAGGATTTGTATATTCCACTTTTAACAAATCTCGAGTCACTTCTTATTTCTTCAAGTCTTGCTAAGAAAATGAAAAATAGATCCAGCTGTTTACTGAAAGATGTGCAAACATACATGATAAATACATAAATATACAAGGAAAAACGGAGTTTGTACAGTTCTACCAAGCTTGAAAGTCAATATTTGGTATGACCACCTTTTTTGTTCAACACAGTCTGAACTCTCTTAGGCAGCTTTCTTGTAATTTCTTCAAGTAGTCTTCAGGAATAGTTCTCCAGGATTCATGAAGGACATTTAAATCTCTTCTTTGGATGTTTCTCTCTTTTGTCATGTCCCCTCTCTCAAGATGATCCCAAGCTCCTTCAATAATGTTGAGGTCTGGGCTCTGATATCTCTTATTTCTGGCCCTTTTTGTAGACTCAACTAAAAAAATTGGAATAAATGATGTGTTTTTAAGGAAATCTAGCAAGAAAGTGCTTATTTTGATCGCTTTGGCATTAGCAGATTGCTCCAAACACTTGCTGTTTAATCTCTGAGCAATAGTGAAACATAACTTTCACCTTCAGAGTGAAAATGGTGACTTACTACTGCACCCGAAAAGTTCTAAACAGTGCAACAATTTCTCTGAAGGTTAGCAGCCTCCAGTTACGGTTTACAGCTTCTCTACCATTGGCAGGTAGTTGGCGAGTGTCTTCCATGTGAACTACAGGTGATGGCATCAACCTGCTAGTTACCAACGCAACCACGAGAAGACTGTGCAGCACCACATATCTCTTTGCAACCAATTTCAACCAACTGCCAGCAACCACTCCCAACAGGTCTATCAATATAAAATTTTCCTTTGCAAACTGTGGTTGCAAGATAGTTGCCATCTGGTCCCTAGGCCTGTGTGGCTGGGGCCTTAAGTGGCTATTTGTGGAACTGCGGTTTCTGGCAATCAGATTTTTACCCACTGCTAAATGCAAAAAAGAGATTTCGATCCCTCAGCTGTACATCGTTTAACTCCACTGGACATCTTTCTATTCTCAGTCAATGCTTAACCCATTTTAAATTGAAGAACAGTACCTACTATACACTGCTATATCCTGTTTTCCTAGGAGACATGCCATGTAGCTTTAAAGGGGGAAAAAAAGCTAAAGTTGTAGCCCAATTATATCTATAACTATTTTGCTTCATATATAATCAATTTTAATTAATTGGCTCTTTGAAAGGGTTCATCCACATCTCATTGTCTTCACTGACTAACAGCAGACCTTGAGTTAATGTGTCCAAGATCAAAAGTGACCTTTCCTGTTCAAGTACACCTAAATATAAAAAACAGCTGACTGGAAAGAAAATTGATTTTTTAAAAGTGTTTTCAGCATTGAGGTCACTGAGCTGTCACAGAAAATGGTAACAAACAGAGCTTTTCTTTCACTGTATCTGATACTGTGATTGGCATTAGCTTCAAGGTGAAAAATCTGTCAGACAGCTAGAAAAAGCAGCACCACCCAGCAGACACGCAAACAGGTGTTATCTCTGCATTTCACCTATGGTGGATTTATACCAGCTTTGTGGCCTTCTGCTTCCATGTGTGTCCTTGTGTGTGTTCAGTATGGATTAAAGAACTCATCCAAACTCCTGGGACACCAAGCAAACATTCACCTCATTCCAATACCTAACTGTGGCATAGATATAATGAAACCTTTCCTGGTGGATTAGAATTTGCAGTGTACTTGTCAGTATTAATTTTACCTATTACACTAATTGTGTAGTTTTTGTGCAAGAACTCCCTGAGTATAAAGGCTCAAACAGGCAGAGAAAATGTTGCTGGGTAATGTCGCATATCATGTATTTGGCAGTCCACAAGTTTAATATTAGCATCCTGGCAACCTTTACTGGATTGCGCACAAAAACAAATACACAAGCTGAAGCATGTATGCAAGCACACTTGAAAGCAGTTGAACAAGAGCACCCTGATGAAAGGCTGATCTTTTGCTTGACTGATCAAGAAAAAAAAAAGCAAGTGCGCAGCAGAGGACAAACACTGCAGCCTCTCATCAGTGGAAGTCAAAGAGACCAGTGCTGTCTTTGCTCCGTGGTTTGAAATGGTCTCAGTTGGCAACAGTCCTTTCTCCCAAATCGGCCTAGATGTGGTATCGATTTATGTTTTTGCTTCATGCCAGGATTCCCTGAGAAAGTGGAAATGTTCGAAAATGCTGGCGGAGTGTGTGGGGATAGGGGCGTGTCTGTCCGTCTGTATCCATGTGTGAGAGCCTGTGGGTGTGTGTATGTGTAAATGGGTGAGCTGGGATCAGGAGCTTTTCCCCCCACAAAACTTGAGACAGATCCATAAAAAAGTCGCTGGTGATGTGAAATCTTGCAAAGTCCAATTATAACATTTTTCCCCTGGTCCGCTGGGTAGATTTTCTGGTAAATTTGACACAATTAGTAATGCACATTTCTTTTTTTTTCTTTGTTTTGTTGTTGACCAAGTGCAAGTGCTCAGAATGAATCTCTCTGTCTGGCTGCGTTTCCTGGGAACAAAACAAGTGGGGTCCTGTGATGAATGGAGAAAAATGGTCTCCATGCAACAGTTAGGGGTTGAATGTAGCTTTAACAGCTTATTCTTCACCAGCACACTACAGCTTATTCCATCAATTATAGTTTGTGCAAGTACAAGGCAAATGAGGCAAAGAAACCGCTCAGTCCAGGGAAACAGCTTTGCCATCAGCCAATATGAGCTCATCTGCAAAACAACACCATAAACCATTTGGAAAAATATACAATCAGGCAAAATCCATGTCAGTAACTCAGTGTATTTAGGTTTGTATACATGGTTGAGATGACCTGCTCAAGTTTAAATTGAGCATCAGAATTGGTGAGAAGTGTTATTCAAGTTACTTTGAACATGGCATGGTTGTTGGTGGCATGAGTGTTTCTGAAAATGCTGACCTACTGACCATCTCTAAGGCTCATAGAGAATGGTCCAAAAAGAAAAAAAAAAAAGTTAACAGTGAATTCAGTGAACAGCAGTTCTCTGAGTAAAATGCCTAGACTGTATCGACCTGATAGTTTGATAGCTGGCAAGAGTAACTCAAGTAATCACTCAGTACACCAAAGTATTCAGAAGAGCATCTCTGAAGCAGATGGGCTACAGGAGCAGAAGACCACACCAGTTGCCAGCCCTCATAGCTAAGCTCAGAACCAAGGATACAATTTTCATTGGCTCACCAAAATTTCACAACAAAAGATTGGAAAGATGTTGCCTGGTCTGAAGAGTCCTGCAGGTTTTAGATATCACCCTGGGTCAACACTTGACGCCTGGAGTTGGACATCCCTGCTTTAATCCATTCACTCAGTCCTTTGGGATGTGGTGGAATGAGGAATTCACATCATAGGTGTGCAATCAATAAATCTGCTGCAGCTGTGTGATGCTATTATGTCAATATGGACCAAAACTTTCTAGGTTTGTTTCCAGCACCTTGTGCAACTTGTGCCATGAAGAATTAATTGCAATTCTTTATAAAAGCCAAACAAAAGTACATGTTGGGTGAAGAAATTAAAACTTGGCTTAAACTAAGAAGGTTTGGTGCCAGAACCTAACCATTTCAACAAAAATCAAAGTGAAACTTTCAGAATCTCCTAGTCAAAACTTGGCTGTGGTTTTATCACCTACCTCCTGTCACATACTCTATCTCTCTTTTACAGTGCTTTAGTATAAAGTGAGGCAAGCATGGATTGTTTAAGATGGGAGGAACCAATGAGCCATGTGGTCATTTCTTTAAATTACATCCATCCACACAAACAGGACAGCAAAGGTTTTTGAATGGGTTTGAACGAATACATTAAATTAAGAGTCTGCAACACAAGATGTATTTTAAAAATCTTTCACATGTTTTGTTCACTATGTCCTCAAAGACGATTAAAATTAAGCTGTCTGAGAAGGTAATAGTTGTTTTGATTGCTTGTACTGAATCCATACATTTACTAAATAAATTCACAAAGGAGAAGAAATCAGTGCTGACAAGGTCAGACCACCAAAGAAAATGGTAACCCAGCCCAGTGAGAAAGAAAATGTTTCACTACGTCTGTCTTCCCACACTGCTTGTTCCAATCAGTACAGCCACAGTCATGCTATTTGCAGAGAGCAAAGTAAAGTAACACTTAAGACTGACACTGCTACTTTAGACTATTTTCTGATTAATTCACACCATTTTGATTTAAATATCTGCCTTCCAAGTCAGCAAAAAACAGTCTAGCATGGAAGTGCTCTCGATTACTACAACATGCATGCAAAGACAAAATCTAGGGTGTGTGTAAAAATGCCCATCTCTATCAGAGGTGACAGAAAAATGCTTTATGGACCTGAATATGACTAACAATTGTTCTGCAAGATATTGCCCATGAATGCTACACATGTGTTCTCAGACCATAATGATCTAACTTCTGTCAATTCTGGTTATTAGCGATGAGTAGTTTGCACAGAATTAGCCTTGCCGGATGCCTTTAAAAACCAAAAGCCCTCCGAATGGCTGTTTTAGCATCAGATGGAATCATTAGATTTTATGTTGCCATAAAGCTATGGTTGCTCATCTCTTTTTATGGCATTTCCAGCATTGTGAATTATAGTACCTAAAGCTGTGATAAGGCAGTCCATGGCTCCATCCTACCCTGCATGCTTTACGAAGAGGCCCAGCAGGGTTGGATGAATTTTATGGTACTTAAGCTATTCTCATGCCATACAAACAAGAGGTCTTCCTCAGAAAAAAACATTACATTACAACGGACAGGGCTTTTAATAGCTATGTATAAGGAATAGTGTGCTTGAGGAAACTGGTAAATGATGAAAGAATATGCTTTAAGAGGAACTGAGCGCCTCATTCTAGGCCCTTCACAAATTGAAAATACATATCCCTCTCAGCCATTACCCCATGACCACTGAAATACCAACCACTTCAAAGCTCTTTCAAAACATTGCACAGGCATTTTAATGCCCTGATATTACACCTGCTAATATCAAAGTTTCACAGAGTCATGGTTACACATGTACTTCTTATTTTTACATCTGTACCAGAAAATTCCACGGCCACTATCCAAAACTATTACTACTCCAACAGTCCTAAAAATTTTATTCTAATATAATCACTTTTACTACCTGTTCAGACAGAAGAGTTCAGTCCAGAGTAATTTAGTTTAAAGCAGAATATTTCCATCTGCTGTAATTTATACTCTGTACAGAACACAGCAGGCGTCGTTGATGGTAACAGACATTAGATTTATTCAGTCATACACAGCATGAAAGGAAGCAGGTGATGCAAAACTGGGTTGCAAACTAGTCTGCACAGACACCAGCAACCGTAGGCAAGTTAAAGCACTTATACTTGTCTGTGGGCTGCCTGAACTAATACCGTGGTCAATGTAATGTAATGGCTTGGGACACGAGGGCCAGGCAAGAGAATAATTATCTTTTTCTTTTGATTGTTTTAGAAAGGCTAACTGGATTGCAGTTGAGATTTCTAAAGGTCACTTGATTGCTACGCTTACTGTTGGCAAAGGAATGTAACTCATGTTGCAGATACGGAATGGAATCACATTCAACTGACCTGAGCAAAGTAGAGCAACTCTTGAGAGTTTTTCTATTGTGTAGTGCTGTGTTAGGCTTTTGGCAGTGTACCCCACTGAATTACACTCTGTTTGTGGCAGATAATGTGTGAGTAAAACCATATTATATTGCCATTATTAATACCATAATATATAAGATGCTTATTTGCAAATTAATACTTGCGATAAATAATTAGCAATGCAATCTAATAAGTCTATACAGACAGTGACACAGACAGAGAAACTCTGTCAGTCATTGCAGAATAGAGGTTAGAGTTTTCTGGCTATCATTGAGTGAAATCAGTTGCAAAGAGGGTACTGCACCAAAAACCTCCGTGTGGTTGCTTTGGTGTCCCTGTACCTCAGGGGGTAGAGCATGTCATTAACTAATTGGGAAGTTGGTGGTTTGATCCCTGGCTGTTCCAGTCTGAATATCAAATGTCCTTTGACATGATACTAACCCCCCGTTGCTCTCCAATGCTCTTACGTAGAAAAAAAAAAAGTGCTTGTATGAATAAGGCAAGTTGTATAGAGCACAGAGAGCTCAGGTCGGGTAGAAAAGTGCTAAAACTAGTCCATTTACCATTTAGTTTGGAAAACATCAAATTTGTATGCAAACCTGACCAACTACTCACTGAGTGGTAGTGAATCTTGGAAACTATGTGAGGCAAACTGGAAACAGAGAACTCTTGGCTTGAAGGTAGATTGAATTTGTCTGTCATCACTTAAAACCAACATGTTTCAAAGGGTTTGTGTCGCTCTCTTCACAGTTTTACTACCAGTTAGTAAGAAGTGTTGTTGTCTTCCATACAAAGTAAAGGGAACTGCTGCAATCTATCACCTACCAAAGTAATTAAAATGAGGCTTCTTTTTTTCCCCACAGCATCCTCTGCGTGACCATTTTTACCCAGTGACAGTCAGCCACCACTTGCCAATTGACCGGGGGAATATATATTTATATTTGAGATCTGAGGTTACCAGGTAGTCAATCACTGGTCTCCAGGCTTGCATAACTGGGGCTTTAGTAATCGATTGAACAGCGACTGCCTCCAACTATTCACAACCACTTGGGGAATATGCATTTTTTATTAGTGAGCAGTGACACTGCCACAAAAGGAACTACTTGGGGTAAGGAAACACAAGATGGAATAAGACGATAGGTGATCAGCTAAACGTTCAATGCACCAACAAGGGGATTTTTAAAAATTGATTACACCTGGTGATTTTAATTTGTATTTTGTTTCAGTTTAAAGCTGTTACAGTATCATACTTCATATAACCAGCTCACTGTTATACAAATAAAATCCCTGTGAATGTGAATCTCAGAAATGAGTCATTGATGGTTCAAGTGCAAGAAGGTTTTTCTGTTCAAAACATTTCAGAGTGAGTTGTTGTCCCAAGTGTTTAAGTGATACAAGGCTGATTCTCAGTGATTGAATTTGTATTTGTTTTTCTTGTCATCTCTGATGCCCCTTGGAAGTAAGAGCCGTCTCTATAGTAACGGAACACTAAGTCTGCCAACTGCCAACATGGACGGCCCTGCACGGTCCACGCCACCCACAAATCAATCGCCACTGAATCCATTCAATAAATGAATTCTCACCACTAGCCTCTGAAACTCAGATGCTGTAAAATTGCTGATGATTGCTTAGGAAGATGAACACTGACAGAATATTCATGAAGTGGTCAGGGTCAATACTGCTACAGAGGTATAAGACATCCTTCACTGACGTAAATAATCCCTTTTAAACAGCGAATAAAAAAGTAAAACAGTGTTGTGGCCATGACAAATGTGAGGGGTACAAGATATGAAATCTCATGGGGGCGGCTGTGTAGCAGCAACAAACAATATTAGGAATGATAGCCGTATCCTATTGTAGATTAGGATTAGCAACGCTTCTCCTGTGTTTATGATTAAAGTGTGGCTGAAAAGCGCTGCATTTATATTGCAGTCACCATTCCACACAATACACACTCGCCTGATTGTTATGAATAACATGACACAGAGACTGTTTCACTAGCGGGCTAATAACAGTGACAATGAGTGTATTTTGTGAGGGGAAAATGAATTTGATGCGATTGGTATTCACAAAAAGAGCAGGGAAAAGGTGTTGAATCCTAAACAGCTTCCCATACACCGCATTTACTGTAGAGGATGGTTAGAGACTCTTTAAACTAATTCAGGCATGCATTTCAGGAGTCAAAGGAGACCAGTCATAAATCTGGTCCATAGGCAGTAGTAAAGGAGGCCTCTGCAGATTATTTATGGATTATTTAAGGCTTTTCACAAAAAAATGGCTTCCTGTCCCAGCTTTCTTCAAGCTCATGAGGCAAGAGTCGATGAAAGAGACTGTCCTTTGTTTCAACCTGTCTAGTCACTTGGGCCTTTTGAGCTGTCACCAGGATATCCTACAGCTAAGAAGAGCAACTTTTAGCCCAATTAAGTAACATGTGTTAGCCTGCAGGGAACTGGTAATCAATGGTGCTCAATTGAACTGAACTGTATGGTCTTGAGTGACCATCCTTCATCTTGGCCTACTTAAGTGCCCTTGAGCAAGATAGTAGTGTCTACAACCAGAACTGCAAAGAAGGATGATAAAATTAGAACACATTCCCCATCTAGGTCAAATTAATCTACCCATTGCTTAAAGGGAGTCACTCTACAACCAAAGCTATTCTACATATTCCACCAAAAATAAAAATAAAATAAAATAAAATAGAGGATAACCTAACTTGGGATATTAGTCCAGCGGCAGCAAAGCAGGGTTAGTCATCCTGACCTCGGTTTAGGACCAGCTCTTATTCCACCCACACCAGTCAGGACCCTCTGGCACATCTAATGCATTATGTAGAACCTCCATAAGTTCAAGGAAGACAGATGCCCAGGGCATGTCATCCACTGATTAAGCTGCTTATCCCATGTGTACATTTTTTTAATGTGCAAATTCTTAGTGAAAATTAGTACAAGAGTGCCCACTGATGTGCCACGATAAACTGTAGTTCCAGCATATGCTAGACGATGTTAGAAGAAATATGGGGAAAATAAAAATGTGGCTAGATTTGAAAGCAGGACAACAAAATGAGCATGTGTTTACAACTGTGGTTTCCAAAATGGGCACTTCGGCAACCTGTTACCCTGAAAATTGGTAAATGCCAACCTTTATTTCCTACCATCAAAGTAAACCAACCATTAAATGTTACACTTGGCAAATATAGTACTACCCAAACAGCTCCTTATCTGCAGACATACTTCTGCTGGTGAGAAGAGAGACAAAGACAGTGGGGAGTTTATTTCCCACTTATAACACGAAGAGAAAATGTTACTGGTACATTGTGCATAACTTAAAGAAATAATTATTCTGCAGACAAATATTCCCCATCTGTGTTAAATGGATCAATATTATTGCTATTTAAAATACTTTATATTTTTCTTAAACCCCAGTAACATATCATGTTCATAGCTCTATTAAAAAAACAGACCTATAGGCTACCTTTATTTAAATTTTTAAAAAAGCATATTAAATATACTAATTACGCAAGAAAAAATAGTTTAAATATTGAAATTGAACAGTGGGTGACACAGTTAGCTGTCAATATCTACAGGGGATTAAAAATTTGTATTTAAAACAGAAAGTTGTGTGTTAGCAAAACAGCTGGTTAAACTCCATATTTGGTCAACTAAATGACTTCTGGGAGATGCTAATTTGAAAGTGCTGCTGGTGCCTGCACCTGTTCAACATGCCTGTTTTATTGAACGAGACATGGCAGGAGGCGATGTCTTCTTTCCTTATTAACATGATAAAGAAGTTATTAAAAATGTTTTCACACTAGACTAACTCCTCTACGTGTCATGTTGACCAATGTGGTTAATATGCAAAAAAAACCGAGTCTGTCACAAATCACATTGTGCTTGTTTACTTGTTAATGCTAACTCTATAGCTTGTCTCACAAAAAAGTCTCCTGTCACTTCTCTCATCAAAGACACAATCAGAAAAGGCTGCTGTCCTTAAAGCTGGACAAATTCAAGCCATTACTAATGGGACAAAAGTATGCCCTCAAAACACTGGAACCATGCATTTCAGTGTCTCAGTGGTCAAGCAAGGTCACATCTACTTTCAGAAACAATAAGACAGTAATTTAAAGGATGAATGGAAGCAAAATTAGCTTTATGACTAAACAACGAGTTAAAAAAAGAATAATCATCTTTACTTTGGTACATTTTAACTGATATCTGTTTTTAGGTTTCACCAGATGAGCACTGCTTGCTTTGCTTGCCCCGACACAATGTCGCTGCTTTTTATAGTGCTCTTTCTAACTCTGCTTTTGTTTGTGGGTGAATGAGCAACATAAATAAATGCTTCATAAAATACTTTATGTAAGTGAGAGTTTGGATGTTAGTTTATGTGTTTTACTTTTTCGTGTTGGGAAAAACTACTGAAAGATATTTCCTGGTGCTTTGGCCCATTAAGCAGAGAGGCAGCACTAATGTTTTAAATTGACTGCCTTTATATATTTTGTAATTTCACCAACTATGCAATGGGCTTAACACTTCAAGCCAACTATTCACATAGCATTTGTGAACTACTAATGTAGGAGATCTCATGGTTTTTCCAGTGTCCCTTCTCACATGCACAGCTCTTGTCCACCCACTCCAGCAGAACTGAGCATTAACTAAGGAAGGATGACAAGGTCGCTGCTTTATTGACAGCACTTGCCACCATTGATCCTCATGAGGCGAAGAGCACAAAAAAAGTGATGAACAGAAGAGGAACAAAATAGACTTGCCAGCAAAGTAAATCACAATTGAATAAAGCATTCACTCTCATTCTCATTCTCTCCCATTGAGATTAAGTGACTATTGTTCCAGTAACCCTTAATCTGATCAGTGGTGAGTACTGTATGAGCAGAGGGAAATGCATAAAGGTGAAAGAGAGGCATGTGCCCTTACAAAGCAAACAAAGCATGACCACTCATGCTGTGAATGCTCCAATTACTTGCACAGGGGTACAACAGTTTCTAATGATCCACAGATTTCTATCCATCGTTAATCATCCTTGAAACTTTTTTTGTTCCCACTGAGCAACTGCGGAGTAATTAGTTAAGTTATTTGGATAATTGCCTTGACTCGAACTGCAAGATTAAAGCGTGCACAAGGAAGATGACCACTGATGAGATAAAAGACAATGGTGCTAATAAACAACAACAATGGGTTTTTCCCAGATTCCCCTAAGACAAAACAAAAGAATGGCTGACAAACTTTGTTGCTTTTTGTCTCTAATAAACTTAAACAGATTGCGTTGGCCTGAGTTGGCTTCCTTCGGGAGTTCTGATAGGGAGTGCAGTTTCTTTGTGTTTGAAATTGACTTGTTGTGAGGGATGTTTATTTGGCTTGCAGGGACTCACAGGGACTTGTAACCTCAAGGTATCACTCATTTAACTTATCTCTACAGCACATTTCTTTTTCAAATCTTTTTCCATTTATGAACTGGTAACCATGGCACCACAGCCTTCACTTTTAGCACTATTTCCTATCAGAAAAACTTTCCTACTCAAATCTACTGAAAACTTTAAACCAGTACCTTTTGAAAATATTAAGCAGGTAATGGAGAAATAGGTTTGTAAAATCATTAAGGCAAAAGAATATATATGCTTTTAAAGCTTAACAACATTGATACACTGTTAAAATATTCACAGATCATTTATCTTCAGTTTGTGTATTGTATATTTTTAATGTTGTTTTTCTCTCACAATAAAACTGCTTTCACAAGCATCAAAGATATATATATATATATATATAATATATATATATATATACTTATATATAATATTATATATTATTATATATATATATATATAAATATATTATATATATATTGCAACTCTGATCGACGACTTGGAAGTAGTCAACGAGATTCCACTGAGCGCTCAACACAGCAGCCATCAGTCAGAAGAAAAGTTGATAAAATAATAAAAATAAATAAAATTGTATTATCCGATAATATGGTAATATAATATATATAATATATAGTATAATATATATATATATATATATATATATTATATATATATATATGTTAGAGGTGCAACAATACTCGTATCGATATACAACATTTCGATAGCTCAGTGGAACTACGTTCGACTACTTAGCCTAAGCTGCACTGTCGAGCGCAGATCCAATGGAATCAATCTGCTATTGCTTCATGACTGAACGGAGTCAAGTTGGCAATTACTTCTTTGTCATAATACAGCGATTAACTGTGATTAATTTGTAATAAACATTGCAAATCTTTTGCTGTCTGGTTCAAATCCAGCCACAACCCAGATTAGAAACATAAAATTCTGAAATTCCTCCACAAACACTGAATAGTTGCTACAGAATGACAGTTTAGTTGCAAACTGAGAGTAACCGCATTGTTTGGAGACAGGCTGCTTCCCACCAGGCATTCTTTGCAATCATCTTGAGATGAGGTGGTCTTAAATTTTGGCAGCTGATTGCATTTAATGCAATCACAGAATCTCACCCCAACAGGTCACAGTAGACGGCCGCCCCTCCCTAAACCTGGTTCTGCCAGAGATTTGTTCCTGTTAAAAGGGACTTTTTCCTTCCCACTGTCACCAACGTGCTTGCTCATAGGGGGTCATATGATTGTTAGGTTTTTCTCTGTATGTATTATTGTAGGGTCTACCTTAATATAAAGCTTGTGTTGGTATTCTTCTGGGGACTTTTGGTTTCTTCTACCAGTTTATTAGGATGTGAACCTCTTGACTTTCCAAAATTATCTAAATTTGCAACTCAAGAAAACATAGTATTCTCTAAGACTAATAATAACAATAGTGGATTGAAATTAAGAATAAGGTGTAAACATAGTACATGGTTGACCTTTAAAGAGACAGTAGGTGTAGCAGTGGGCCCTCAGAATACTATCACCTTTCAACCATTTTAATTGTATATGATGTTATTCAGTATTTAGCCTTGGTTAAATGTTATGTTGAAAATTATTGCGCATTTATTGATTTGAACTTCTATATAATTGAATTACAAAGAATTGAATGGGTTATTAGCAAACATATGAAAGTATTTGCACTTATTGTTTAGCTCTTAAAGTCCTTAAATAAATGAACCGTGTGTTTTAATAAGTTCTTTATGAAACATACATAAACACAGATAATAAAAGTTGAGACTGAAAAAACCCCCCATGATGATTAATAAAAAATTCTCAATAAAACAAGAAATTAGTATCCCAGGTTTTCACCTCAAGTTATACAACTGAAAATGATGAAAGGTAAAAGACTAAAGATATGAGGTGTCCCCATGGGAAAATAGTTTGTATTTAAATAGCTGAGACTATTATACCGACTTATAAAAAGCACTGAAAAAAATCAAACATAATAAAAAAAACTTCAAAGCAAACAAGTCTTCCCGTTGCCAACAGAAAGTTCAACGTTTCCCCACGGACAATATCTGCATTGTTCTGATTTGCTGTTTCATTGAAAAGACATGCTGCCTGCTTTACCCCTGACATGGCTGGCCTGCCTATTATATAATTAGATCAAAAAACAAATGTTAAACCCTCACATCAAAGGCTCGATTTGAAAAATCCATCTCTCCAATTGTGGCTGATTAGCGATCCTCCAGAGGCAGTTGGGAGGCAAACGTGTGCTGGGGTGTAAATGAGATTGGGCTCTCCTCTTTTGCAGTAGATGGGAAAATAGACTAGGTAGAAGGATTCGAAACCAGGGTTCACCTCTCTCTTTTTGCATTCCTCTCTCATGCTCTCCCTTGCTCTGCAGCCCTCTGCTCTCTTTTTTCTCTTCCTAAATACGCCTCCTCCACCTCCTCCATCCCTCTACAGTCCCACTCAGTCTTTCTCCCTCTGTTTCTTTCCTCTACTGACTTGTTTTGAATTTGCCTGACCAAACAAATGCTACAGCACTAGAAAGGCTTAATTACCAGATAAACCTGTGGGCGGCTGCTCGGCTGTGATATGTTGGCTGACCGGTAACCAAAAGGTTACTGGTTCCATCTGCAGTGTTAAAAGAACAGAGTGGCTCTGCAGTAAGACTAGTGGGTGGCCAGTACTGCATCATCCACATCACTCAAGAGCTTTTGAACAGGCACTGTATCCAAACTGATCCAAAAGTGCTTTAACAAAAATGACCCTGAACAACTATTTAATAAGATACATGTGGGTGGGTTACAAGGACTTTCTGATGAAAACAGTGGCAATTTCACAAAAAAATATTAGCATTTTTTTTAAACGGGTTAAGCAGTCTCATTTAAAAAAACAGTGTCATTAAAGTGCTACATAACAAAGTGTGCAAGTGCACAAAATGGGACTGGAGTAGAGTGTAAACACATTCGGTCCAAGGAAGATCAGGCGCAGCTTAGCTGGCATGCTTTACATTTTCAGATTTAGCAGTTTGCATGCTTTATGTTTCATATTGTCAGTATATATCTGTCACTGTCAAGTCGAGGAAATGAGGTCCTATACGTTAGTGGCTATTTCAGTCCCCTGGGCGGGCAACGGAAAGTGTTGCTTGTCAAAGCAGCATCACAGTGGAATAGTTATATTTTGAGGGAGAGGTAGAGCCCCAGGGTGCAATAATTTCTGTATCATTCGGATTCAGATTTTAGGAAAAATATTTGTGCAGAAGAGTGGATTGGTTAATACGAGCATATTCTTGTTTGCCCTAAGCTAAACTAACAATGATAGTTCTCTGTATCCCAGCTAATTCAATAAGCAGTTCTACAAACAGTTACACTAAGTCACATATACACTGTTTAACAAATATATTCGACCAATCCACTTGTTCGTTCCCTGATGGTTAACCCAGCAGTATGTACAAGCTCTTTAATCATATGATATTTTTATGCTAAAATATAATTATTCTTATGCATGAATGTTTTAATTTGCTCCTTTACAATGCAATTTCTGTTTTGTGTTGTGCTTTATATGTATTATTTCTACATTGCCGTCTTTTCCTTACAACATAAAGCACCTAGAACCGACTGTTTTGAGTTGGCACTATATAAATAAAACTGAACTGAACCGAATTAAAGTTAAATTACATTTTACTGAGAGATAATCAGAAAGGTCCCAACCGCTATCATGACAACCCAGAGAACCGAGCTGCTGTATAAGAAATGGTTTAACTGGAAAACATTTTCCGAGAGTTTACCCATCTGAGGTGGGAAAAAGAACAGCTTGTGAGTTACTGCTTGGTCCTGACAATGTCTGTGACAGGTAATATTAATAGATATGAATTAAGAGCCTGACTGTTGTTGTAACAGGTACACAAATGCATGCACCTCTCATTTTGCGTGTGCTCACAGGAAATTCTAAAATGCTTAAAAATCTCAGCCAGGAGTCTAAAGCTACAAACCCAGCAAACCCAGAAACTCAGATAATAAACTTGTGAGTCAAATGAATAACCTCATACAGACAGGCCTGTGTGTGTACCTCTGATGGTGCACACTGCAGTGAGGACATCTGCATTTATAACTGATAGGTTATCATCACTGAATCAATGACTCCCACAAAACCGAAGTTGAGAAGACACACATGCACACACAGTGCGATGTGCTATAAATTATTGCGGGGAGGATCATATCCAATAACAGACTACTTGCTCTGACTCAGAAGTGAGCGAGGTAGGAAACGCTTAATGAAAAGGCAGGTTATGTGAGTCAGCCCCCTGCAGAGTGTCCTCCTACAGTCTGCTACATTACGTCTGCAGCCTTCTCTCAGCAGCAGCTGTCCTTACAATGTGTTTAAACCAAGGAGCCAAGTAGATCTCAGTCACAGGCCTTTATGACTAATTCAGGAACAACAAGTAAAATAAACTTTGCACAAAAAGTAAGGAAATTTGTGTTTGATCGATTACTTCTTTGTTGTAACAGCGATTCATGGTGATAAATCTCTTTAAACGGTGCCACATTTTCGAGTAGCATAGCTGAGTACATGGGTTGAGCAACAACTGGGTTGCACCCATGAAAAACCCACTGGCAAATCTTCTCTGCCAGTGTCAAACAGCTTATTTTGGTTTGAGAAGTATTGCTATACCAAGGAAATAATCAACCAAAAACAAATTTTCTTACATTTTGTGCTAATTTTATTCCTTTGGCTGTGGTGCCACTATACATGGCTTGCACCCATGGATCATTTGGACTACACCAAAAACTAGCTGTGCTCGTCAATGATGGAAATGATGTCACTTAATTGTTACTAAAAAATACTTAGCCAGCTAACAAGTCAAATAAAACACTAATATGTTATAGCATGCTTTAGCTGTTTTTAGTGTTAGAAGGGTTAAAAAAAACAATCAGTGAGGAGTAGTGTCCTTCACATCAATTCAGAATATGGACAAATGGCCTGCTGTGACTAATTTTAATTGCCAAGCTTTTATTGGTTGATCCCTTTTTAAGGGAGGGCACAAAGGTCATAAATGCCCTGAATGCAGAGCCGATTATTTAATAGTATCTAAAATTATTAATTAGAATCACAGCCACAAAGGAGAATCTGTTACAGGTTGATAATCCATGTAGCAACTTTTCATTCATTACACGATGTGCAAATTTCAGCTACTGAAAGTCATGAGTCTGATGTTTTAATAATACCTCCACGCTTTCCCACTGCTCCACACGTGGTGTTAGAGGCCCTCCTGTCGCTGTTTTTACTTTTAAATTAAATTATCCTCACTCCATTATAAATGGGATTTCATTTTTTTCCACTCAGTGATACAGCACTCTGGTTCAGGAGAATAAAAAAATACCTACATTTTACTGTTTCATTTGAGACTTTAGTATCTCGTGCTCAAAATCAAAACCATCTCAGAGAGACACATCCTCTTTTAAAAGCCACAATCCATCATTGCGAAGACAGACACAGAAGGAGCACATGAAATATGACTTGTTCACTGGTGTTTGTGGCATTAACTTTATTTTTCCCACTTTCAGGCACCGCGAATAAAAAACAGTGTTGCACCTGAAAATAGTCCCCCAACCGTCATGTGAATATTAGCGTAATAATGCCATATAGGTTCCTCACATTCATCTTCAGCTTGCTATTTACAACTGTGGATTACAGCTTTCCGGCTTTTCTTTGATGTCGGTGGGAGCACAGTGGGAGAGAGCGATGCAAGGAGAAACATACATGGGAGAAAAAAGTGTTTATGTGAAATTGCCCAGCACTTTACTACTAATGTGCTGGAAGAAAGCCATAAACAATGGTGATGTTATGTCTTTAAAACTCCTCTCAGCAAGTTTATTACATAAAAAAATATTAATATCAGCTTCTCAGCTGCATAAATCACACTGTTGGGCTGCGGCCGTGAGACACAGCCTGCTCTTAATAATAAGAGATGCCACACTTTTTTCTCTTTTCCCAAAAGAAGCTCAAGTGGCACGTTACGCATGCAGGAAAACAAATCAAATAAATCAAATCTAAAGAGCAAAATATAAAGTGGCTCACCGAGCCTCACTCAAAGGTGTAAAGTGATTATAGATCAGGTAAAGAAACAAGACAAAAAGCCTTAAGAAATCGCTAAAAGGCAACCATGCTGAGTACATTTAATCATCATCAAGATCAGGCTCTGATACCACTCTGACACTCTGAGTGGAATATATATTAATGGCTCTTACCTAATTCATAAAGCATTTGAAGTAACTCTACCATTATATATACAAAGAATCAAAGGATCATGCATATTAGGATGTCGCCCCATAAAATGGGACGACATCCTAGTATGGGTTCCCAGCGCTACACTCACCAGTATATGCACGTATTGTTGAGCTTCATAGGAAAAATTACAGACTCATTAATGACGTACTTTTACCTTCCATGAAACTGTTGACTTTTATATGATTGGAAACAAAACAGCGAGCCTTTTACCCCAAGAGCTGAAGAGTTGAACTGCCTTGAAGTTTGGAAATGTCTGTTGTTCAGCCTAAGTAACCACCAGCACAGTCAAAACCTGATTGGCTGGTTCTTCAGCCTCTCCAACCACTCCAATGTTTTGTTAGAGAGCAACAATGATGTCTCTGACCAGCCATCACCTTCTACAACTTAATTTTATGATTTTATCAAAAGCTGAAAAGATGAATATTGCACAGCAGCAACGAGCTATTATATATGACTTCCATTCGCAGGAAGAATCAATTCGGCCACAAAAGGAACCGTCCATTATGACAATCATAAATTACTTCTTGATAGGCACCTTTGTTCTTATCAGACGTTTCCAGCGGGTCTAAAATTTTCTTTATGCATCATGTATGGATGTATGCACTAAAGTGGCGCCGTGAGTGAAGGCTTGCATGAGAAACTGGGCTTGTTCCGAGACAATCAATTTAACTGTGTTTGTTGACGCGCTGCTATCCTCGCCCGATTAGCTTCTGAAATGATGTGCAAAAATGTGTGCTGCTGTCAGTTTCAAACTGTTAGCACGTGGTGGAGTCTTAGAGAGTCTAGCATTCAGCACCATCTTCAGCTGAGACAGAGATGTAAGCTGAGCGCTCACCTTTCTCTGTCTTCTCTCCCTGTGTTAAAAAAAAATAAACCACTCATCTATTTTACAATTTATATCCCAAAAAACTTCTGTTAATTCACCTCATATGTCTTTCATACTGTCACTTTCCTTTTATCATGGTGTTGGGCTGTCACTCTCACACTCATTACTTGTGTCTTTTTGCTTCTATCTCTTTTAGACCTCCCTTTGAAAAGCATACTTTTATCTGACTGGCTAATTTCCAGAAGCCTGCTGAGGGACAATAAGCAGTATAAGCTGTAGTGCTTGTATGCTGTTTTTCCTTGATATTAATTATATAAAAGGGGAAACACTGGAATCCATCAGCAGTCTGAACCATGAGCTTTGGGTTCACACAAAATTACCCCTTGTGTGGAAGAAAATATAGCCACAACTAAGAAAGTGATGTTGATTGAGGAGAGAGCCTAAAATATAACTTCAGTGGCCACCACAGCCTCTTCAAGTGCTCAATCCACAGTTCCGACATGATCAACTTTTCTGGCTTATGTACTATATCGCACAAAAGTACTGGGCCACAACTCTTAAACTTTGAATTCAGGTGTTTTGAGTCTCATTGAAACAGGTGTATGAAATCAAATACCTAGCCACGCAGTCTGCCTTTACAAACACCTGTGAAAGACTGGTCATTGTATATAGAGTCAATATTAGCTATTTACCCATATATCAGTACCAGCACTTATAATAACAGACAAATTTAAATCTAAAAAAGTAAATACACAAGAGAAAGATTCTTTAACCATGTTATGAGTGATGATGTTGCCTAATCTGCCCACCAGAGGTCACTCTGCAAATTCTATTGGCAACACATGTTTGGGCACATGTTTGACACAAATACAACGAAAAGGTCATCCAAACAGAGCTGTGTGCAACTTGTGACAACAAAACCAGATTAATTCTCAGACAGGACTTATAAATATCTACACGTAAAAATTTTAATGTGTCTGAAAGAAAACAAATATTGGCCAATACATCAAATTTTCAGTTCAGCAAATATTGGTATCAGTATCAGTCTTAAAAATCCTACATTGCTTGGGCTGAGTGAGCACACATAAGTTCATGTGCGTGGTTGAACGCCACTTTTGCAAATTATTTTGTGAAATTTCTTATCACCTAGATGTTCCACAATCAACTGTAGGTGGTATCACTACAAGGAAGGACGTTTTCTGTGATTTTAGGAATCACAGAAGTTCAGCTGTAAAGTGGCAGACCACATAAAGTTAGAGCAAGGTCACTGAGCACTGAGGCCCATAGTGCGTTGGTGTAATACTGTAGGTGGTCCAGTACTTTTGTCCACATACTATACCAACCTATCAGACATGCCTCCTTGAGCCCTGTGTGAGATCACTGTAGGAGGATCAACATTTCCCATTGAAACCCCATACAAGGGCCCCAAAGGGAAAGATTACTGTGGGCTCTCTGCAGGTATACCCATTTAGGGCCCTTGTGGGATAATTGTCTGCCCCACCCACACAGCCGCACAATTCATCCACAGCTACCCACTGTGGTGCCCCAAAGACATGTTTGCTTGAGAAAAATCACTGAACAAATGCCAAACAAATGTACAAACACTAATTCACCAGCAGGAAAAGAAAAGTGCTAAAAACACTTGCCTTCCTTTAGATAAGAAGCAAAAATGCCAACAATACAGCTGAAGCTGTCATGATCCTGTATTGTATTCATCCATCCGTTTACTGTTTCAGCTGCTGATTAGCTCATCGACGCAGAAGTGAGGCAACTGCTCTATTTCTCCTTACCAAGCTCTCAGAGATTTCTACTCAGGAATTTCTGAGCATCATGACTCGATTATTAATTATCTTCCTCACCGCTTATTAAATTTAAGCCATGTTTAATATGGACATCCAACCATCCAACAGAACAGAGACAAAAAACAGAAAACCCCATAAAAGCGCCACTTCAAGAAGGCTGTGGATGTGTGCACCTGTTTGCCTGCCTTTGAACACCCCTTTGTACATTTTGTTCCTCTGATTCTTATTAAATGCACACAATTAGAGAGCCATTAAATGTAATGAAATAAAGTGCAAGGAGATGCCATTAGTCTGAGAGCTGGCCTGATTGAGTCAAGCGTAAATCAAGGTGCAGATTAAGTAGTACTGTGAACGTTTCTGCCATTAAACTTAGAGATGTGCTGTCTTTGTTTTGTGGATGGCCGTAAAACAATAGGGCACCTTGGCTGTATTGGGAGGCCCACACCAAGTGTGCAAGAACCCCACATTATTACATTATTGGCAACAAAGAGTTCTGGGGCCAAATCCATATAAAAGATATGACTCACAATTACTCATGACTAGAGGCAATGGTGGAATTACACCTGTCACTGAAAACTGTCTACATAGTTACACACATTTATGGAAAGAAATGTGATGAAAGACGGCAATTATATTAAATATGCATTTATTAGAAGTAAAGTTCATGTTTGATTGACATTTGCCCACCCACCTATGAAAACCCATATTTTACTTCACCTCTAATTCACACAGCACTTTCTGTAATGGCCCTTGCAGGTGTAATAGCTAATCCCTGGTATAATGTTATCAATTTGAGCACCATTTCTGAATGAAAAGGGTAGGCTTCAATTAAGTTATGGAGCTTGCTCTTAAAGCCCTACATATGCACAGGTCAGCCTAATGCATCTTTAAATGGCAAAAGCTCCTACCAGCCCGAGATACTAAACTGCCAAGAGAGGTTTATGGTCCACCTCAGATAAAAGAATGTGGCACTTTTCTGTGATGCAGGGTTGTTGTCAGTGGAGCAGCTTTCCTCATATTTCCACGGGGGATGAAGGAACATGCTGTTGTTGGACAGGAGGAGAATCAACAAGATGATGGGGGAATATGGAGGGAAGAGAAGGAAGCAGAGAGGGGAAGAGTGAGGACACGACCACAGGAGACGGATTACCTAAAGTTGGTTATACAGCAAGACCATTATCACTCTTGTTATGGGGGGATTTTCATGGAATAAAGCTCCTCATCTCAGTTTATTAGCCGTGGCAGCCAAAGATGACATAACAACAGCAATTCAGAGAATGGGATGTTTGGGTTTTTTTTTTATTTAATTGATATTAGATTAAGTCTTATTTTCGTACATTGTACCCAACAACACTTAGAACTGGGAAAAGCCTGGATAAATTGCTGTTTTTTTTTAAACCAAAATAATTGCAATATTGGCTTTTCCCATGTACTGGAAACTGGAAATCTCATTGCAATTACTGGGATTAACATCCAAAAAGCTGCCACCAAATTGGCCAAGGCTGGAATACTCTGAAATTGTTATGAGAAAACATTTGCTCCATCTGATAAAAATAACGATAGGAAAAGCAAAGAAGCCCAGTTATTTTCTTTGGCTGCAGCAGAGCTTCATTTTAGAGCAGATAGTACATCATAGTTAATGTGTTGCCGATTTGCCCTCTTGAACTTCACCCAGAGTATATCATAGTCTTATCGTCACAAATGCCTCATTCACTGGGATCAGCAGTAAGTTTCTCTCTGATAAATGTATATTTCATCACCTGAAAATATAAATCACCAGGCTGGCCGTTACCTCCTCTCTGCACAGAATGCAGCGCAACAGCTTATGCAGTGAGGGCGGTGCAAGGGTTGATGGATTCCTGACATTTTGCATGAGTGTACAGTGTTGACAGGGGAAGGATCACAGGGGCACATTAACATCAACATAAGAGGGAAAGTGTTTGCAATGCTTTTGGAGATGAAACCCATCTTTCTCCCCAGTAAGAGGCAGCACGATGTGGATCTGTCACTGCTAATCTTCTGCTTGTCCACGCATGGCAAAGCTTTACAAACAGCTCATCAGCACCGGGAAGTCAAATGTGCCCAGATGCATGTATGCATGTTTGCACTGTGAGTGCTAGGGAACTCAAGTGTGTGCAAATAAAAGTACCTATTAAACTGCATGGAGAGCACCATGAAGACTTTTTAAAAAAACAAAAGTATTCTTCCTGTATTAAAAAGAATGTTTTAATATAAAAGGTCAACTATATAAACTTTTAGCCTGGTTTAAGCCCAGGTTTGAGTTTTTTTCCTCATTTATCCTTACTTCATGAACCAGATTCTCACCATTATGTGCTCAGTGAGTGTGCTGACCTCCATTTCTGAGATTGGTCCAATACAGGGACAGCCAGATGTCCTTGTTGCCACCCCAGAACATTAATGCCCCTCTAAGGGGTGGAGGGGACTTGGTGAGGCCAAATAACCACATAAACAGCACAGGATTACATGCATTCTTTGAGGTTTAGCCCAAATAGGGGCAATGGCAGGACATGGCTGCTCCAGGGGGGTGCCTCCTGTTGATAGTCAGTATCGCTCCCTCTCCACAGGGTACCAGGCACTACGATACCCAGAGAGGGGAAACAGGCCACTTTGAAGGTTATCAACCAGCCAGGAACTGCAGGAAGTGAGGACTGTTTGAAATAAAACTGGCATGGCTAGTAATGGCTCTGACAAAAAATACATTCAAGTTTCCTTATGGACTCATCTGTTTTCCACATTTAATTCAAAAGTTAATCAAAAGTGTAGCATGAGACACAGAAGTAATAGAAGTGCCTGGAGATCTTTTAAAGTCTGTGACTCCAACCTCTTGCCAACTATAAACTGTAGAAACTGCACTTTTCCACAAATAACTGTTGTCTCATATCCAATTTAGGCTTTGCCCCGTTGTTTTTCCTTGTCATCAGTTGGAATTACTGTACTAAGCTAACTGATGCTTTCGAGACATCAGCTGAGGCCAGGCAGGCGGCGATCACCATTATGGCAACTTCAATAATCTCAGTGTCGAGGTGTGCTGAAATTTGGAAAGATTCATTATTTGGATGCACCAGTTCTACAAACACAAAAGTAAAATGTGATTAAGCCTGCAGCCTCTCCTTTACAGCGTCACTTTGTTGGATGAAATAAGAACAACAGAAATCCAGCAGAGCAAGCAAAACATGAATGAACATGAGAAGCGTCCCCATGAATATTTCAGTTCTGGTGTTATTTCTGCTCTCAGTCCCCCTCTCTCAAGAGGATCTCCTTCTATTTTGGTCATTATGACCCTTCCTCCAGCTCCAGGTTCATCTTGAAATATCTTTGCAGCACGAGAGGCTTAGAAGGTTGTGAAAAATCTATATTATTTAACGTCCTCATACAATAAACTCCTGTGACTTCTTATCACATAGCCTCAAAATCCACAATAGATTGTCTACGTCCATGGGATTGGCTGAGCTTCATCATGCTACCAAGAAAAATATTCAACTTAAAGTTTGTGTGATATTTTGTTGCACTTACACATTAAGCCTAATTTGTGTCACAACTTGAGCCAAATAGGACTGGAGAAAGCCTAAAGGAGGGGAAAGCAGCAGCAATATCCTCTCATTGAACAGAGGAGGCAGCAATGCCGACATGACTTTAAGGCAGAAAAATCATGAAGATATTGTGGTGGAGGTGGGTTGCTAAGTGGCTTGCAGAAGCCGCACCATGTGTATGCACGCTAAAGCAATTTAATAACTATATGCAGAAAGGACATGTGACGTGGGCTTGCATGGAAATCAGCTAATATGCCAGGACTGCTGCCTACCAAAAGAACAAAAGAATCAAAAATCAAAAACATTTTACAGTACATAACATGAGAGCAGAGCATGAATGTCTGTGAATCTTAGATAGAAAACACTTAGACGTTAGATGTTTTTTATGAATGGGGGATTGGAAATGTTGTTTAGAACATTTTCCCAAGTAGAGTACAGAAGCGCTAAATAAGAACCAGTCCATTAATCATTTAGCATATTATGAGTGTTGATATTGCATAGTTTGTCCACCAGAGGGCACTTTGCAATTTCCCTGTTGGCAACATGAGTTTTGAAAGCCAGAGAACAAGAAATGCATAAATTATTCTGATAATAAACCAGATAATTTTTAACAGCAGTCATATTATCTTAGTAAGGACTGATAAAGAACTATACATATACTGCATATACTTTTTTAAATTGGTATTGATATCAGTATAGTTCTTAAAAATCCTACCTTGATATGACTATTTAATACATAAGCCAAAATATTCATTCCATGTGCATCCATGTGTTACATAATTGGCCGGAGCATATCTTAGATGAGGCGGGTTATTCCCTCGATAGTATCACAACGATAACACATAGAGACAAAAAAATCATTCACACCTTTAACCAATTTGAAAATCACCTTTGGTGGGCGATCGTGGCTCAAGAGTTGGGAGTTCGCCTTGTAATCGGAAGGTTGCCGGTTCGAGCCCCGGCTTCGACAGTCTCGGTCATTGTGTCCTTGGGCAAGACACTTCACCCATTGCCTACTGGTGGTGGTCAGAGGGCCCGGTGGCGCCAGTGTCCGGCAGCCTCGCCTCTGTCAGTGCGCCCCAGGGTGGCTGTGGCTACAATGTAGCTTGCCATCACCAGTGTGTGGATGACTGGATATGTAAAGCGCTTTGGGGTCCTTAGGGACTAGAAAAGCGCTATATAAATACAGACCATTTACCTTTTCACAAAACATGCATGTCTTTGGATTTTGAGGGAAGAAACGTAAACTTCAATAAGGCCCCAACCAGCCAGTGGATTTGAACCCAGGAACTTCTTGCTGTGAAGCTACAGTGTGACCTATTTATGCATCACACCAGTCTGTGATTATCTACAACTACTCCGTCTGCTAATGAGGGAATCGAATATTTTAGTAACTCTTAATTAGAAGTGAAATGCAACATGTTTACAGCATAGGGGTCAAGAGAATATGTAGCACACACACGCAAGAACATATTCAGGTGGGTGTGCTCAGAATAAATTAAGCTTATGAAATAATCAAATTCACATCCAATTAAGATGCACTTGGTTGTTTGGAGGACTTAAGATGAGCTTTAATGACGTATCAGATATTTTGCAAATGTCTCTTTTCAGATCCTGTAACTACAAAAAAAAGTCTTTGATTCCTATTCATTAAGTTGAAATGTTAAAAAAAGCAAGTGGAACATAAGCTGCTTGGGATATTTTTAGATTACTCCCAGCTTCATCCCTCATGAGTCCAAGTCGAGCCTCACTGTGCAGCCTGAAAACAGACTACCTTCTAGGGTGCTTCTAGCTGTGGTTAGCTCTCCCCATCAAGATCAGCTTGATTGCATGCAGATGCCCACTGGTATCAGCATTAGCAAGAGGTATTTCTATTAGATTTAGTCACAGTCCTGTAGTCTGCCCCTCCTGCTTTGTAGCGGTGTTTGCACTTTGTCCTAATAGAGCAAAAAGAGCACCCCTTGTCTGAGCAATTTAAAAAAGCAATTTGTTCTCTTTCTCCCTCTGTTTGCTTTTACTGTGTTCTGGCCCAGTGCACTGGGAGCAAGCTAACCTTACATAAATTACTCCTAGTGCCTATGAAAATGTCAACAAGATGGGCTAACTTCTCTACTCCCCTGATGGTGTCTATAGACAAAATGTTTGTGTGTGGCTCTGTGTGGGTGCAGCACCCATGCAAAATGCATGCACATGTGACTGAGTGAGCGCCCCCTCACCATGTGAGTGAATCTCTCACTTGTAAAAATATGATTGTGTGTGTGTGCGAGTGAACGTGTCAGGCACCAGGTTGGAGGCGGGGGGACAGCCGGGGTGGCTTGCTGACGAGGATGGATGAATGTGAACATCTCTTTCACGCTCCTTTCACAGCGGCTGGGCTGATTCATCTGTCTGAGATGCCTTTGTCATTTCGCTTGTCTGACGCGCACCCCGACCACTCCCACTGATGGATCATTCGGAGCCCCCCCACCCGCCCGCCTACGAATGCATCTGTGTGCAGCACACGGTCATCACTGGAATCGCTCCTCCCGCTGGGCACGTGGGAGCGCGCAAGCCTGTGCGGAGCATAAATGTGCATTTGTCAACACGAGTGGACATCCTCCGTTCCTTTCTACAATTGTGTTCTTCATTGAAATCAAACAAGTGGTGTTTTTCAAAAACAAGTGCGTGAAAACAAGTTTGGAAATATGGTCTCACGCTGCTCTTGCCCACTACAAATGGTTCCTCTCGGCAGGCGGGTACCTTCTAGCCCCCGTCACCTGCTGCTTTCTCCCACAAACTGCCTCTTAAGCTCTTTTTTATCTGTCACCATCATTTAAGCAGACACTCACATGCGTGCATAAAGCTTCCTTCACACTGAGTTTCACTTTGTTTTAATCTCATTCTGTTCAAAGACAAAGGCCACAGTGAAATGGAAATTAAAAGGCATCAGTTTGCTCTTTCTTCACTTTATTGGTTTCAAAATCCAGAAGCCTTTTACTCTTGTGTGTGTGTGTATTATTGTGCATTGGAATTTACACCTTTATGGGATACAGCGGTGGACCAGATAAGATGTGACAGTGGTGGGAAAGGAAAACAATCAGGGTTGACTGTTTGCCAGGTTTGGAACAAAAGCAGGTATCTTTTCTCCCCTGTGAAACATCCACAAGCCAGACCAAAACATGGATTACACTTGGCTGAAATCTACTCCCACAGCGGGCTGAAATTGCTCTCTCTAGAAAGACTGCCTGTTCTGGGATTTGGCATCTTGTCAAGTGTCCCAGTGTGTACCGTGTGTATAATGGATTGAGTAATACTGTGAGGTAAGTCAGGAGTGGCAGAAATTGGGGTTATATAAAGTAGGTCTATGTGTGTATCTATGAGCTTTTATAATAAAGGGACAACAAGACAGAGCACGATGTGTGTGTGTGTGTGTGGTGTTTGCGTGTGTGTGTGTGGTGTGTGCGTGTGTTTTAAAGCAAGCCCTGTTAAGAGTAGTGTCTTCAGCACCATGAACAGCTCCTACAGTCCTTTAGACCGCACATACTGCTTGGCCACAGTATTAAAAGTGCTGTGAATAGCACTGACCATCTCCTTACAAAGCATTCACACGGATGTTTATCTTACACATACCACACAATTATACACTGGTGCACACTCCCATCACACCACAATGAGGCTGTCTATCTATCAGGACCCACAGGATCTGTTGCTAACATCTTACTGTGGCTAACTTGTATTTAGGAGGCATTTATGAGAACATTTCGAGATGTAAGTTTGTCAGCTGGAAAAATCATTAATATAAAAATTTATTCATAATCCATAATCTGCATTGCCACTTTAGTTGACTTGAAATACATTTTTATTTCAATCCACTGTTTTCATTGTCTTGTTGTTTATTTGCACACTAGTTTTCTTGCTAATACTGGACTTTGGATATTTTTTTATGCTGTGCACGGAAGCATCTTATCCCAGGTTTGGCAGTTGAAACACTTCATGGTTCAGTCACGCCCGTGTAAAAACAGGAGGGCAAAAGCAATTAGAAAAAATTACAGTGGTTGGATTGATTTTCTTCTTCTTCTTTGTTTTTTGTTTAAATTGAGTGACCAATTTGAAATACTTGCAGCTCAAAAATTGAGACGATTGCAAAGTTGAACTGTGCAAACATTCTCTGACAGGTTTGCAAATAACTGCTGTCTAATTCATAAATGCAGAGAGATTTCCAGCATGTTGCAATCAATCTGAGTCAGTCTGCTCCGATGAAAATCATGCCTTTGTAATACGGGACTCAAATCACATAGTTGCCAGCTGGTTTTTCTTATGGTTCTATTCTTATATAAAAGCAAGGTTGCCAACCACCAATGTTATTTTGCAGTTAAATTGCCATCCTGCAGCAACCTCCCTATTTGTGGAGAAATTATAGAATTTGTGTTACAAATCTACAAGGCTCTGGCTGAATTAAGAGTCAAAGTAGTTCATATGGTTTTCTGTGTATGTAAGCCACACCAGATTTGTGATTTTTGCTGATTCACTGCAAACATTGGATCCCAAATTGATCCCATTAAAATGATAGCTGACTTATTCTGTCTTCGTGCCATTTTATCACAACTTCAAGACAGCAGCTGACGGCGAGTGAGACCTGCTCCCCATCTTTAAAGCAAATGTTTCAAAGGCAACGAGATTGTAAGCTCATTGCAAAAAAAAAAAAAAAATCACAATTATCTTTGATCGTGCCACAGTCTCCTGCCACCACTTACTGGTGTAACAGTAGCATTAAAAGTTAGCCAGACATCCGGGAGCATCCTACGCTTAAAATTAACAAAAAAAAATGGTATCATCACACATTTTTTTTTGTTTTTTTTTCCACTGGCGTGTTGAGTGCACAAAAATCAGACAGTCAAAGCCAAACTGTGCTCTCCATCAGCTCTTGAGGTAACTCCGGGGTGAGATATTCAGCAATCAAGACACCTTTTTACGCAGATGATCACAAAAAAGGATAACCCTGTTAATGTCATATCTCCAATCATTCAGACAGAATGATTTTGCTCACTTACCAGAACAAATGACTAAAACAAGCTACGAAAAAAAATCATGTCGATCGATACTTGCCACATAATTCTAGTTTATATATAATTATCTCTAATAAGATACCTCAACAGGAAAACAGATGGATTTTTATTATATAGCTCATTAACTTCCTAACATAAGTTTTGTAGTGTTACTTCACAGACATGAAAAGAGCCCAGTCGGACAGAAAATCAAGAAATATAAATATATAATTTAGTGATTTGATTATTGGCTTGTATGTTCAATTTAAAGTTGAAAAGAAAACTTTAAAGCTAAAACAGACAAAAAGACTGAAACTAAACTTAATTAGGCTATTGATAGGGGTTCTTCCATCTGCATGTGACGTGTGACTGAAAGTTTCAGAACAGTAAGCAATTCATTGTCTCGCTTATTTGCATTGCGACACTCGTGGATGCGATTATCAACTGAATGAAAGGAGGAGGAGGAGGACAAAACCTCATTACCTTAAACGGTCTATACGTTTTTGTTTTCTCCACGATGGCGTCGGATTTAAAAAAAAAAAAAGGCCACGAGCGGCAATTTATAGCAGCCGTGAAGAAGACTGACGCCACCAGCTCTTTCTTCAACAAGAGCTCTAATTACAGTCTTATCTACTTTTCTGAGCAATTACTGAAATGGAGGGGAACCCGTGCCCGCGCGCACACAAACACAAAAATGCGTGCATACACATTAACACATAATCTACATAATCACCAGCGGGTCAGAGAGGCTGTGTGTGAAGCTGTCTTGGAACTGTTGCGTGAGTTTCTCACATCGTGCGTGTGTGAATGGTTTAACCTGTGTGACCACAGTTTGGGGCAGCAGTAACAGTTACTCGAATTACTGTCTTAATTGGAGCGGTGGGGAGAGAGGCCACAGATGACCGTCCCCGTATGGTCCCGGAGGGAGGGAAGGATACATAACCCCCACGCACCCTTTTTGCCCTCCTGGGGAAACACACCCTTTCGATAAAACTGACTTTACAATAGATCCATTCAACTCTTCCACCCTGTGTGTTTATGATAAAGAGATTGAAGAATAATAGTAACCCAGGAGTATTTTGCTTCCAAGTGTGTCTTCATAATTACGGCAAGGTGCACAAATCTACACACATATGAGGCATTTACTCAGAATAATTAAGTCTTGACAGCTGGTTGGCTATTCTCCAATAATCTTACTAATGCATGTTCCCACCAAGTGGCTGAGCTTTCATTTACCCAACTGCAGAGACATTTATTGTTGTTTTTGTGTTTAATAGGTGTTAGAGTTAATAAATCTAAACTTTTCTCAGACTGTGTTATTTATAACTTTGAATTTCCATATTGATCATTTCTAACCAGGCATGTACCAGCACAATCTATCAAGGGCATGCAGGGTCTTCTTGGTCATCCCCCAATCTACAGTACTGCTGTAGATAAGAGTCCCTATTTCAATTCTCATACAGTGGAAAAAAGCAGACACATATGCAGCTGGGTCCATATTTTTTGGTCAGTAACACAGTTTTTGTAACTTTCCCTCTGTACAGCACCACATGAGATTCTAAATCAAATGATCACAATGTGATTGAAGTGCAGACTTCCAGCTTTAACTCAAGGGGCTTTACCAAAATGTATAGGATTAACTGTTTAGGAATTACAGTCATTTTATGCATAATCCTCAAATTTCACAGGATCAGAAACATAACATTAGTATTAAATATAAGGCTTGTTTTTAACACTTGAATGAAAATCTTTTGAAGTCAATGACCGCTTCAAGTCTAGAACCCACCAAATGCTGTCCTTGGGTTGCTGCTTGATGCTGAAAAGCATGCTCTGTTTGGCTGAGATCAGGTTCCCACCACTGACTTGGCCATTGAAGTCCCATTTCTTTGCATTGGGTTGCGTTTGAAGTTTGATTTGGGTCATTGGTCCATTTGCTGTGAAGCAATGTTCGATCAATTTTGCAGCACGTGTTTGAATCCAAGCAGAGAGTATTGCTCTGTGCACTCACAGGGCCACAACATTTCCTCCAACATGTTTGACACATGATGTGGTATGCTTCACATCATGAGCTGTCTCTCTACTTCTTCATACTTTTTCTGAGCTGTGCAGTCACTTCTAAAAGTTCCCTGGAAAAGTCTAAATCTAGTCTTTGTCTTGATGCATGTTCAATCATCCAGGTAAGGACTCAATTAAGTGATGAAACATCTCTCCTACTGAAAACGCAACATCCAGACCTTGACAATGATATGCCTTTTTTTTAAAACACCGACTTAATTTGGTCATCTTGCATTTTATTTGCCTTCTGTTGTCTTTTAGGACCTATGGTGTTGCTGAACTGGTCATTGCATTCATTCATTTTAAGTATCAGATTGCTGATTTGGCCTCTCCTAAAGTTTTTGTTGCTTTCCCGATAAGCTTATTTTAATTTCCAGCTCAATGATGGCCTCCCTCACTTGCATTCACAGCTAATTTCTCATTGAATACAAAGAGAACTGGCCTCACCTGGCCATGAAACCACTTTCCAGTGAACTGTGCACTTAAAAAAATGTCTGTAATTATTTTTGTATAGAGGCAAAATACACTAAAAATGCTATTAAAGTTCATTTCACTTCAAACCAACAAACTGTGATAATTACATCAAGCTGGTGATGAAGAAGAATAGCTGATTTAATATAACTAATTATGATATCACTGAAGGTAACTTAAAACTCAGTCAACTCAACCTGCCTCACTGTACAGTGGCACAATTACTGCTGTGAAAATGATGGATATGTTCCATTTATAATGGGCTGCATTTATTTGAAAAATGACTTTCGGCTCTGTGGGTTTCTGTGGTACTTGTACTATATATTAGAACAATACCCTATAATAAAACGTGGTTGGAACTTCCTCCTCATAACTTCCCTTTAATCTCCTAAACCATTTAAACCTGCCTGGTACCTTCAACATTTCTTCATGCGCATTCCTTTGCGCAATGAACAACACAATGAACAGATGGTACAGTGGCCACTGTGACAATTTTCACCTTCAGTCTTCCCTTCATTGCTCAAGCACATCATTTCCACTGACAAACAGCAAACGAGCAGCCAAGTGGAGGAACGTCCGCCGTCTTCCTAACTAGAAGGAGGGAAGCTAACAAGTCTCATCGCGAGGATCGCGAGCTGTCAGATCAGATGCGAGGGAACATGCTAATTGGCTGACACCACGCTCATCCTAAGGAATTATTTGTGAACGTTCCTCAGGAATTTTTGTGGGCTTGATAAAAAGAAAGAAAAAAAAGAGGAAAATGTGTTGTCTTTATGCACAGTCAGTGTTTCGTCTTCTTCTCCTTTTTTTGTTTTTTTCAATTTTATCAATTCAGAGCTTCACATGTGTGGCTTTCTGACATTCTAGCAAGCTTTAGCCACACATAAACGCACACACACGCATCTGACGACCAACTGGGACTTCACGGTTCAGTGAGCAAGTGCATAAATAAGCTTGAGCTCTGCATGTAGTAGTGTATATGCGCGTGGGGACGAAGAGAAGCAGGCGTCTGTCTGTCTCCTGGGTACTGATGTGTGCGCTAACCACCACTGGCATTTCCCCTCGCTTCCAATCGTGGCTCAGGTAATTGGATCCCTCACAACTGAGGGAGCGGCGTCCTTCTGCGACACAGCGGAGTGTGTATTTACATCGCCACATGTCGGTCAGTCTGTGGCCTTAATGCTAGTTGGGAAAGGTGTTTGGCTCGTCTCTTGGAACGCAACAGAGCATGAAGATGATTACCTGCGATGATAGCGGCTCCAGTGTTGACTCCACACAACGGGGAGGATGAAGCTGAATGGTGGCGCGAGTCGCAGCCCGCGCTTGACAGGCCACAAGCTCAGCCTGCTCTCGCTGAAAATCACAGCAAATCTGTACTTTTACCTAATAAACACACAGCTAAATTGTCATTTTGGCAAATAAGTGGTAAAAAAATGTTCAGCTTGATATCAATACAGAGTACTTCAATAGAAGCTGTCATTTGCTAAAGGCTAAATAAAAGTTTTACTTTTTTTTCAAGACACGATTTAAAGAACAAGTCTTTTATGCCATATTGACGTAGCAGTTTGCCACATCATCCTCAGCTTCATTCCAGGTGATGCAGTTTCCAATTACTTTTCTTTGATTTCTATCACAAGTTAAATTGGCCATCTCTTTCTACAAGCCCACGGCAAGTCAACTTGTTGTTTATCTAACAAGCTCCGCTGTATCAATTACCACACTTTCTCACAATAATAGCTTCTAATCTCTCCTATAATAGAGAACAACTTATCAAAACTACACCTTGGGGTATCTCTTGTTCCAAATGGCATGAAGCTACACAGATCTATGGATTTATGCCTTTAGCTACCGTGGAACTAACGAAACCTCAGAAGAACAAACAGATGCAAAAATAATAATAACAATAATAATAATAATAAAACAGTCATTTCTCTGGCGGTGTTAATCTTGTTAACGCTCACTGTGTGTGATTCACGTACACGTTTTTTTCAGTCGCACAGGTGAGAAATCCATCAGAGAATCACACCAGCAGCAGCTGAATTTTGAAAGAAATGGGGTACTCAACTTGTTCTTCTGAATCAAAAAGATTCCTTATGTTCATGAAATAGAAACACAGCAGCTCTTAACATACAGCTAATTACTGGCTTGTATTTGGCATTTTCTCATATTTTGGCATTTATCATGTTTTGGATTAATGTCCCTCTATGATGTGAACTCAAACACTTGGCCATACTTGCCAAGAATGCTTTATTTGTTTCACCCTGAGAGAAGTGAATACTTGAGGACATATTGCCATGATGTGTATCTGTCATGTTTTTGTTGCTCATGGCCAGATGAGCGACGTATTAATGGATGCTATTAGTTTGGTTCACTGGTGTAAAAGGTACTAAAGACTCACAACTAACTTTGTCTTTTTTTTTTTCATGCGACACAATCATGTTCTGGACAAAAGTAAAATAGATGATATGTGCAGAAGTCGCACCTGCAGAAGATGTTTGGCCGTGCAGGCCTATGCCATGAAGCTCCCGGGGCAAAGTTTACATGCTGATGATGATGCCAGAGGACATTTAGATGTCTGTAGTTTTTCAGATAGAAGGACATTGGCTGCTTTTTATCTACTGTGAGCCCCATCACTTGTTTCCTAAATGCTTCCACTCTCCAATAATAACACTTGCAGGTGATCATGGAATATCTTCGAGGCAAGAACTGACTTATTGGAATTATTATACTTATTGGAGTTTTCCTATACCTTAAACAAATGTATCTAAAGAACGAGGTGATTGGATTTTATGAGTGAAACACTTGAATTCAAAGACTGAGGCATAGTTTTGTCCGTATAGTGTATGTAACTGGGTGGGTTAATTGTACAAGACACAAAAACTTAGTTCAACTGAAGAGTGTAACCTATGTCAGCTTGCTAAAGCAGATCATGTCTCCCATGTTGACTTGAAATATGCTAACACACTATTATTAAGCACTAGAGCTAATTAAAAATATTTTTCATGTCTTCTATTTTGCATATACTTGGTCTTAAACACTTCTGCGGCTCTTTTGTGAGGCCTATAAAAATGCATAAAAACTTGGATAAGTTCTTCACAGTCCTGCTGAGACATTAAGCCTGTTTATTCTTGACATATTCTCAAGGTGATAATAGGCTGAATGTGTAACACTTTAAATGCTAAATGTTAAAAATTAGACTCACTAATGGAGCCGTGTAAGTCAGATGCTCATCAATGGGTATAAACGGTCAATAAATTTAGCATTGCTGGTGAGAAATACGAGCACTAAACACATTAGCTCATTTTGTCACAACCTCTGTATAAAAAGCCAAAGCAATTACCGCTCTTAGTCTGAATTTCTCTACTTTGTCCTTCGATAACAAGCTAATTTCTATGCATAACAAAATCTACTATGGCCATTTTATTTCATTTATTGTTAATTGTGAGAGTTAATAGGGCACTGACAGGGCTTGTATATGTGAACAACCCATCAAACTGACAGTGATTCATGACAGGGTTCAGATGCATGTAGCATGTAGATGAACATACATTAAAAAAAGGACACATATTTCTGTTTTTGAGTGTTTTAATTAATTTCCTGTGTGTATTGCTGATGAAAAACATCTGCTTTGATAACAAAAAAGAAGAAACAAGGAAAGATATTGGCCAGAGGTGCATTTTATATAATTTTCTCCCTTGTGTGATTTAGTTACTCAATTGCTTTTAATTAAAAAAAATAATAACGCCCACAGTGCCATGAATAGATACAACTATCATTATCTCCATTCTGACAAACACGCTGAACAATGACCATATCGCAGGCCTGCTTTATATTTAACAAACAGTAAGCTCTGACGAACACTGTTTGCCAACATGTCCACCCATCAGAGTCGAGATTCCCCATCAAAACCCGTGTTGTGACAGCAGTCTGGCCCCGCGGCGCATTTTTGTCGCTGCTTTTTGATCATGTTTAGATACAGTTCTAAAGAGCCACTTTTCCCAATGACTTGGATTTGAAAGGGACAGGGAAAACAAAGCGGGCAGACGGGACAAAAGCTGCAGCTAATCCAAAGCTAATCATTGGTAATGGCAGACATTAAACACGATCCATTGACAGCCGCTGAATGCGAACCAAGCATACCTCGTTTATCTGTCTAAAGTCAATAGGGGGAAATGCGGGGATGCACAAAAGGCATATCTCGGTGCCTGTGAAAACCCACAGTGCATTTCCTGTGCATAGTTAATGGAGACCCTCATTCAGTGCTGAGAATAGGGGTAAAACAACAACATAATTAAAAGTAAACACCCCGAAATGCCTTGGTCACGATGTTTCTGATCCTCTGCTCAAACAAATGCGCATGCAAAACAGGCAATAAATGAAGGCGTGGATACACAACGTTCAAACGTGCACACAGATTCCAGGCTTCTGCGCGTTCACCCACTCAGGCACCCCACAGAGGGGTATCAGCGTGGCAGCTGGCATAGCCCTGGGCTCTGGGAGTCTGTGGTTCCCAATGCTCAGTGCCTGGGGGGTGGGGGGTCTGCCACCAGGAGCTGTCACTCAGAGCCACAGGGGAGGGGCTTAGCAAGGAAGAAGATGATATCACTTGTTTACACTCCCCACAGGGGATCTGCGTCGAAAGGCGGCGGGTTGACAAATGTATCTGGAAGTGTCTAATTTGACTCTTCCCAGGAAGCCCGAGGAAGTTTAATATTTACTGACTGCATTAAACTTTGCTTGAATGTTAAGAGCTACAGAAAAGAAAAAAAAATGTAAAAAAGGGCAAAACATTGCGTACATTTTCAATGTCACTTCTTCTCTCCCTTAAGGCTCCGAAAGAGACACTTCTGCTGCAAAAAAGGTGTCACTAAAAGACAGAATGAGGAAACTGTAAGGTCCCGTTTAATCTTTCATCACTGCTTTATGCATTAAGAAAAATCTTTTTTGCAGTAAAATATTGATGTACAAAAAAAGAAAAAATTGAGGTTTGACTCGCCCAAGGAGAGGACATAATGTCTCTGGTGTTCTGTGCGAATGCTTCCTGTCATCTCATTTCATCACACTGTTTCTATTTACCTCCTTTTTTCTTTTTTCTTTTTGTTTCTGCTGTGTTGCACTGTGTCTTTAGCCTGGTGAAGGATACATGAAGGGCACAGTGCCCCAATTCTAGCTCGTGACCTTGAGGGGTTTTGTCTGACGGAAACAAGATTGTCTGTGGGAAAGAAAAGGGACCTACTTTGACCAGTGGCAAGGAAGACACGGTCTGCCTCCAGTGTCATTTGACGTTGACTTCTAATGCAGTCAAGCATTTACATACCCTGCCGCTCAGATAACAGATTCACAACTTTAGAATACATTTTCTGTCTTTGTCCAGGCACCTCTTTTCCTTCAAAGTATGAATAATTCAAACTTTTACATATTTATTTATATAACTTGTGTACACACAGTATATGCATTGTCAGAAAAAAAGTTACAGTGAGATAAGAACATGAGCAGATACACACTCAGCATTGCTTCAGAGCAATTCATCGTTTGCTGATGTTCTAACGCTTCACTCAGTCAGATGCTTAGGATTGTAGCCTGAGGTTAAATGGGTCGCTATGAGCAAGCGTTGAGTGTATCAGGCTGGTTTATGTGTGTTTGTTTTTGTGTGTGAGTCAGTAAAGTGGGAGTAGCTTTTGCAGCAATTATAGAACAATCCCTATCCAGCGAAAGCCTCAAATTTATGTGACAAATAAAAAGTAAACCCAAGCATGACCTCCAGGGGTGTTTCTGTAGAAGGAAAATGTAGCACATTAGCCACACGTGTTATATTAGCCCTGTCCCACTAACATAGATTCAAACCATTGTTTCCATTAGAAGTCTCAGTCTGTATTTCTCAAATTGCTTTATAACTTATAATGTTGTTGCATCAGGGCAATAAAGTCATTTTTGTGCCATTTTTTTATTTTCCTTAATCTCTTTTTAATGGAGGAATGGGCAATTGGGCAAATATCATGACTCTTTCACCAGCTGTGTTTTTGGGTGGGTTTTTTCACCTTATTTTGCTAATTTAGTGGCCTGCATCCTTAAATGTTTTGCTAAATAATTAACTCACAAAGCATGAAAAAAGCCCACAAGACATTAATGCTAATAGCATCCTTAAACTAGAGCTAGAATAACACACACGCATCCTTTCAATAAGGAAGTCTAGTGCCATCGTGATGTCTCGTTGTGTGGTCGATGTTACGCACTGTACAATAAAGTGCCAGTGGGGAAGTCGCCATTCCCATGCCCAACAAATTTCTTAGGGAACATGCTAGCACAGAGCATAAGCTAATTAAATCTTCCATTTGTTGCCAGTCTTCAGTTCCTGGTGACTGGTTTATCCACATCCTTAAACAGCACTTAGCTCACTCCCCAACTATTTGTTCATATAGCAGCTGCAAAGTGTCCATTTAATTGTTTCATATAGGATGCTCTCCCCTTGCTATGTTGATTTGATTAACCAACATAGCAAGCAAATAATCATTAATGACACATTCCTAGTGGTTTCATACTCACTGGCGAACAGGCGTTGAGAGAAGAAACAGAGGCTTATACCGGACTGAGGCCTCAGTCACACAGGTCTAGAGAGACCAGCTGGTGAGGGGTAAGCAGTGAGAATCACTGTTCAAGCCTTTTTGTGATTGCTTTGGTCTGTGACCTATAGTTTACATGTAAGACTTGATGGCAAACACTTGCTAGCTAATCACTGAGTATGCATATGACACAAACCAAAAATGGAAAATGTTTGTCTTCAAAGTAAATGTTGTGCCTTACCACTGTAATCAACACATTCTAAATGGCACAGCTTTTACTTTGAAGGTGAATGGTTTCTGGTTTTCACCGCAAACGCTCGCTAACTAAACTCCAAGCGTTGCAAAATGGAGTCTTCCATTCAAACTAAGGGTCACCTCGGCAATCTGTTCACAACCAAAGCAATCACACGGAGCCTTTTGCTGAACAACCGCATATCTCTTTGTGATCATTTTCACCTAGCAACAGCAAGCAGCCGCTCGCTAAGGCTTGCTAACTGGTCAGGTATAGTGTACAGTTTTCTGTAGTGACAGGTCGTTACCAGGGGGTCACTGGGCAGTCTGTCGGTCTGTATGGTTGAGACTCAGGAATCAGTTTAATAGCGACTGCCAGCTAACTACTCGTGATTGGTCAGGAAATACTCATCTTTCCCTGTCGAACCAGGCGGTGGCCAACCACTCATTTAGCCTAAGTGAGTGGAGAATAACATGAACATTGATGGTGTCATTATTATTTAGCATGCAAAGACTGAAAATAACATGTAAATTAACCTTCAGGTCAGAGAAGTGAAGCCGCTGCAGAAGTGTCTAAAATCAGCATGTTACTAATGGCCAGCAGAGGGCGACTTAGTTAGAATGAATAGAAGGCAAAGGGCAAAGACCCTTATTTGCTTTTGAATTGATTTGAAATCATGTTGTAATAAATGGATGCAACATTTATCATGAATAACTCCTTGATTATTGCCTTTAAAATAAAACTGAAAAACTTGTGACTTTTAGTGTCTAGATTGACTCAAGCTCCAAACACACTGGACCTTAAAATTCCAATAATAATTCTAACTTTATTAAAATCATCATCATCCATGATTAAATGCATACTTCTTTTAAACTCCACACTCCAAGCGTGTATACATTTACAGTGAAATATTTCAAAAAAGTACAAGGAGCCATGCCTGCCAGGTTAGTCTCATTGTACAGCTATGCTACTAAGCAAAGCTTGTCGGCAGTAAAATGACCAACGTTTGCATAAACGGTGAAGTGTTATTCAGTTACAACTACAGAAGATGAGCACGACCCAAGTGTTGATGCCACCAGACAAAGAAATAATCGAAACAAATCAAATCTGCATGGCTATAAATTATTATTAATCTACTGGGGAACTGTAGATGTAGCAAATCCAAATAAAAGGCAGAATTAGCACTGGGGACAACAGTGTCAGGATATGAGAAATTCTGTATGTCACGATTACTTAATCTTCGGATTTCATTATCTACATGACAGATAATTCCACTTCCCCAGCTCAAAAACCCACCAGGAGCATTTCAGCCAAGAAAAGAGGAGCGACGCAGCGAGGAGACTGAAAGAGAGAGAGTCTAAGTGAGAAAGACAAGGCATTCCACGGAGCGCCATCCTCTAAGGTCTGTCAGCTTCATCTCTCTCCACCAATAAGACTAGCAGCTGGACATTTCCCAGAGGGCTCTGGACTGAGGTATTGGCCTATCAGGGTTGTTAGATTCTTACTTTGCCTTCTCTCCTTCTCTTACCTCAGAGCACGAGGGCCGTCACACCTGTCAGACCGCCACCCGACATCTACACTAACAGCCTCGCAGTGATATAGCTCCCATACAACTTCCAAAGGCACACTGCAGATGGGGCTTTTTTTTCCTGGTCGTGGCTCCCCACTCCACCATGTTTGTTGTCGGCAGGTGAGGCTTAAGTCAATAAGTGACTAGGATGTGGGGAATAGTGCTGTGCTGGCTGCATTAGTTTGTCATGTAACAGCTGCACTCTTAACAGTACCGATGTGCTTTTTTTTGGTTTGTTTTTTTATCAGTACCAGCAACTTTGTTTACGATTACCCTGCATGCATTCACTAACGATCCAATTATCCACTAGATTTGAAAAGAAGGAAAAAACTGTTGAAAGGTTGGATGCGCTACTGGTTACTGTGAGCCCAATTGAAACTAATCTGAAACACTGAACCCTTTGAAAGGCAAAAAAAAATTAGACATATTTTTAACTTAACCACTCAAAGCATGAAGACTTTTCAGAGAGCCAAGCAATACAGGGGATGCATAACAACATGTCATCTCTTTTGAAACGCCAAAAATAGCGAAGCGTGCACGGAGGAGAGAAGCTCCCACTGGATCCGCAGACTGTCTGCAGAGGAAAACTTAAGAAGCTCGCTCATTCAGTGCACTGGCTTCTGCAGCAGCCAAGCGAAAGTTCACAGCACGGTGCCAACACATGCACTTTGAATCTTTTAAACCCACTGCAAATCAACAACATGGATAACAAAAAGGACCCAAAAGTACAAGATCCATAGCGATGGGGCCTAATTTCATAACAAGCAAAAAGTCAAATAACAATTTATGCCTATGCCCCCAAAAAGCTGATGTGGTTTTGCAGGCAGTCCCTGATACTTGTGGCTAACCTTGATTTGAGGAAGTGATGTGAAGGTTGCCCCGGCCTCCCCAGAGGGTCACTGACATATCTCACATCAACAAAATGTGAGAGCCTGTGGGGTCCTTTGATTTATTACCTCCCTAATTAGGTCACCAGAGGCCAAGATTCATTTGACAGGAAGCAGAATCAAAACGGCATCTTTCACCGCTTCCACCGCTGGCACCCACCCCCTGCCCACCCCTGCTCCTTCCCCATGCTAATAATACACATTTGCTCTGAGTGGCCTGGCCTCTTCTGGTGACAGTCATAATATATGGAGATCTCCCCCATACATATGGAAGCCTATGCTAATTGGAGGCTAAAGCTGCACAATTACAGCGGTAAACCTGGCGGAGGAGACTGTGCTACAAATCACTGTAGCACAGCATCGGTAATGACCGTTGCCATAAGGGGTGCTAGTGCGATGTCAAACACTGAAGAAATCATAAAGACGGTGAATAACGAGACCTGAGCTCTGATAAAACCCGCGCTGAGATGAATCTTTGTTGCATCAGTCTAAGAGCTGATGCCGAGGCTAAACACCGCATGGGCCGTATCATCTCACTTGTGTAGCTAATCTCAGATCTTGTGCATGATGCTATTTGTTATTCAAGTGGTGTGAGAAGTATACATGAATAAGAAACAGAAAACAAACCAAAAAAAGAAAAAGCATTGGTTGCACAAATCTGCACAAAGCAAGTCTGTGGCTCTGAGCTTCATATCCGTGTGTGGATGATGCAATAAGGGGAGTCAGGCCCTCACAGTGGCAGCGGGCCTCTCCAGTTCAGCAACAAAGCTCCAGCCAATCTCATCACCACTGACACCAGCAGTCATCAATAACCCTGCCAGAGGCTGGCGAGAGTGCCACTGCGCTTCCACCACATGGACACCTGCCCTTCATTCCCCTGCAAGCAGCAGGAAGGGGTGTGCTTTTGTGCAAATGTATATGAAGAGAGCAGATCCAGGTATAAAATTTGTACATTTGTATCCCCCGTAGGAGTCTTTGATTTTTGCTGTGAGCCATATTGAGCAACTGCTGTGCTGTATCTCTGTGATATGGAGGATTCTGTCTGTAATTATTATCTATCAGACAAGGATTTAAAGCTGCACTAGGCAGCTTTCCATGTTGGCAGCCTGTAGCGAGAGGCAACCGTCTGTGTGCGCCGTTGCCACTTCAATACCCTGAAGATGTATAATATGATGTCAGTGAACTGCACACTTGTGTTATCGCCCCGGAGAGTCTGTGATTACTATAAAAGATTCAAAGTAGAGAAGGATCTCAAAGAGTTCTATTTTCTCGCCACAGTGTGATGACTACAATTTCAAATTTCAAGTTACCCAAACAACAGCTGAAAACCCAACAGGTATTCGTTTTTCTATCAGAGAAAAACACAAACTTCACACCGGTAAAGAGCTGTGAATAACCCTTTTTCATTAAAAAGAAGAAAAATCATTAATACAAATCGCTATCAAAGTCTACAGAAGGTCATACACACCAGCAGCCTTGCTCAAGCCACATACAGTTCCTCATAAAAATACCCACCTTCAGAGATGAAACTAGCATGCTTAGAGTCTAATAGAAAAAAATGGGTCTTTTGAGACAATTTCTCATTGTGTAACATTTGTACGAAAGCCAACATCCTCGTAACTAGAAGAAATCAGTTGTTGCTAGGAGGTAGTACAACCACTGGGCCATCAATCTTAATCTCAAGATGATTGCACAGGTCTCCTGGTGGGAGGCAACCCGTCTCCAAACACTCAGTGTCCACAGAGAATCTCATAGATATGAAACAAAAATGCAGAATTTCCACCACAATAGTGACATAGTCGCTGCAGGATGGTGATTTAAGTGCAAAATTGCACAAGTATTTGACAACCTTGCTTCTAAATATAAACAGAATACAGCGTGTTCCCTATTACAAAGAGACGTGTCACAGTAGAGTTGTGCTCATCAGCACAAACTGAGTCGAGTCAGACCTGCTGCAATCAAAGTTCTGCAAATAATTGCCATCTAATTTATAGACGCAGACAGATTGCCAGCATCTTCCGATCAATCTGAGTCAGTCTGTGCTGATGAGCACAACTCTCCTGTGACATGTCTCTATGCAATAGGGTACTCGAGTCAACTGCTTGCCAAGTACAGTAGCTGTATTCTGATTATGTTCCCATTTAGAATCAAGGTCGCTGAATGCCATTGCGAAATGTTATTTTCCTGTTAAATCGCCATCCTGGAGCAACTGTGTCACTTTTTCTTTGGTAAAGTCTGAAATTCTGTTTCATATCTATTAAACATTGTTTGGACTTTGATTATAATTAATCAAAATGAAATTCTTGTTAATGTGAATTAAAAATAAAGACCCAGATTTTCAGTTTTCACTGACTTATCACAGTTTATCACAAACAGATTGCATGTAATTGGCGATTTGACCCCACGGACTGACTCTTGTCTTTTTGCGGTCATGACACACCAGTCAGAATCAGACCCACAAGTCAAAGCTTTGAGGATAGCGAACTGATTGTATGTGGTTACAGATCTGAACTCAATCTTTGAAAAGACAACAAGGCTGCATGTTCATTGCACATGGTCACAATAATTCTGGTCTAACAGTTAGATGTAAAGAGCTTGCTGCTCAGCGATACCTTAGCTAACTCAAGTCTGGGATTGGACCAACTGCCGAAGTTTTACTGTGTTATCTGGATGCTACTTAAGTCACATTTTCATAAACCTATGTCTGAGTGATTCAAACATACTAACAAAGGTTCTAAAATGCATATCTACAAACATATGGTTACAACATGGTGGTTATGTCCATCTATTTTATGCAGTTCATTATTATAATGCTACAATACTGTTTTTTTTTTTTTTACATTTTACAAGTGCAGCACAAAATTACTTAATGTTATTCAGTTATATACCAAAGGACATGACTATTTATTGCACAGTGAGCACAGTAAAATGATAAAAAAAAAAAAAAGTTTAGACACTATAAAGAACTTGGAGCATTTGACATTGTGCCACTGTCGTGCTGCTTTTCCTGTGAACATACAGACAAGGTATGGATGATATGTGATGTTACTTTCTTTAAACTGTCTCAGTTTGGTAAAAAGAACTCATTTATTTGCAACACTTAGATCAGCTTTATTTGGTGGCAGTTGCTACAGTCTAAAAATAATTTTCATAATTTTCAACCTACAGTCCCTCACTAAGGTTTTTTAGTGGAATTAGCCTCCCCAGTATATATTTATATATTTGGTTCAAAACACACACACACACACACACACACAAACACACGCACACACACACACACACACACACACACACACACACACATGTAGAAAATATTTAGTATACACATACATATATAATATATAATATAATATATATATATATATATACATACACACACACACACACACACAGTATTATACAGTATTTACATCTATCTATCGATCTATAGAGGTAGATAGATCGATAGATAGACACAGAAATGCATTGTCTTTTAAACATGGTATAAATTTAGTAACAAAGTCTCACTTTCCTATGCGTTACATTCCCTTGAGGTTCCAGCCAACAGCAAGCGCTGCTGGAACAAAGCCACAGAAAAGAGGCAAATCACTTCTTTCAAAGACCCCCCTAAGGGACTGTGTCTTGGATGATACAGTAAAAAAAAAAGGCCACTGAGGAGCTACCAAAGCCTCTTTGCTGCCACAACACACTTCCCACTGCAACTCCCTCTAGTCACCTCATTTCTCTTCTTCCCTTTCAACAACCCTCTCCCCATTTTTTTCTTTCCCATCCTGCCATTCCTTTAATCAACACCCTCTGACTCCCACTTCCTTTGCTCCTGCGGAGGCCCGGATGGATGAACATTGCTCACTTCTCCCTGGGGGGGAAATGAGACACGTGGACACCCACTGTGGTACACAAGCCACAGGAGAGTGTGTCAGAAGACTTTAGACGGGAGCCTATCAAATTGCTTCCCTTTTCCAGGAGCAAATGAGCGACGGCAAGCGGACAGGAAAAGAAGATGCGTAGAACGACGCTGTTAGAAGAAAAAGAGACGTCTGAGGATCTTTTAAACTGGCAAAGTGAGCTGGAAAGCGAAGAGACTAAGTGCCTCAGACTGCACTACCATATGATTCTGCTTCGCCATTAGCTAGCCCTGGAGAAAGCAGGACCAGAGGAAAAAAGGAACTGGCTAGCGTCCCTATGCATTATTCACAGTCCTTTTTAATGGCCATTTACAGGGTTGTGAAATTTGGCACTGGAGCGCCACAGGAACAATGTCTTTGTTCCAGAAGTCTGCAGCGATATTTCTGCTATTATTCAGACTGCCAAAACCCACTTCAGAATAAAGTTTTTGTTCATGTTGCCTTCCATTGTTTTGACAGGGCATTGTTAAATTTGTGAGAATGGCTTTATCTGCAGTTATAGATTCACATCAGAAAGTTTGAGCCTCTCAATCTCTCAATGCGAGTGGAAAATATATTTATATATCTTTTAAAATTAGTTTAGCTGAGGATGAAACAAGCTGGACGATGTAATCTTTAAATAATACATTAAGCAAAAGGAAAAGAAAAACCCTCTTTCTGTCATTTAAGGCTAAGCAGATTTTGATGGAGTCTGACAGTCAAGATATTAGCGACAATTATTTTTAGGCCTGCTTATGAGTACAAGAAGCAAAAAAAGCTGGATGCAAATATAATTAGAATACTTTGAAAAGCCATTTGGAGGTGCTAATACACAGATATGTCGTAATGTATACCCATCACTGTGCAGATAATATTTACCATATGTCTTCCTAGAATTAGGCACACATTTGTACCACTATGAGTCTGCAGGTGTTCATGTTTTTAATGTAATCCGTGGTGTTTTCTTCTCAGGAGAAATTTTTGTTCTCGGACTTTAAGTCAAGCAACACAAGTACCTGCAGCACCATAGTGCTCTCTTAAGAGAGCAAATGTCCCTTCGCCCGCTGTTGTTCCATAATCCACAAGGTTAATGAAGCATGAACATTGTTAAAACACTAGTAGCTTGTAACTGAGTATATATAGAGTTTGCAAAAAGCACTAATACTAATGACAGCTGTCATTTCTTTTTTTTTCTTTGTATTATCATAGGGTCTTTACATTACAACATAAAGCACCTTGAGGCAACAGTTTTTGGGATTTGGCATTATATAAATAAAACTGAATTAAATTTAATATGTTAGAGGGAAAAAGACCTCTGGAAGGAAGCAATAATGGACACATTTTAGTGTCAGCTGAAGAAAAATAGTGACAACATATTAGCAAGTTCTCTTCCTCTCACTCTTGGTGGCAACCATCATTAGCAGTTAAAGCAAAGAGACAATAATGAAATGACTTGGAAAAACAGCTCTTATAAATAAATCCTTTCTAGGGTTTATAGATAATAGTCTTACAAGAGAAAATATATGAATAAAATGCCTTGTTGGTGCCAGAGATGTGAGGAGAATGGTCAGGCTGCTTCAAGCCTATAGCACTTGTTAAAACCAGGGTATGAAAAGAGCATCTCCGAAGCAGCAGCAGAAGACCACACCAGGTGCCACTCGACTCAGCTAACAACAGGAAACTCACTTGTCACTTGGATGAGTGACGAAACGTTTCTCCCACAAAACGCTACATCCAGATGAACAGAATCAACTTTTGGAAACAGGAAACTGAGGCTGTACTTCACACAGGCTCAAAAAAATGAACAACATTAGATTGGAAAAAAATGGACCTGAAGAATCTTATTTCTGCTGTGAAATTTCGATGGTAGGGTCAGAATTTGGTGTAAACAACACAAAAGCATTGGATCAGTTCTGCCTTGTATAAACAGGTCATACTGGTGGTGGTAGTTTAATGGTGTGGTGGATATGTGTTGGCACATTTTGGCTTCTATTATTGCTGCTGACCATGTCCAACCATTTATGACTACAGTGAACCTCAAATCATCTCTTTCGTCTTTCTCAGTAAGCAGATTTTAATGCAACAGAGCACCTCTGGGATTTGGTGGAACAGGGATTCTCATTTTCTGTAAGTACCATCATAACTGTTTTTAAACAATGTGCAATTTATATTTATTTAAACACATGTAATCTATATTAACAGATAGATAGATACTTTATTGATCCCACAAGGGAAAAATATTGAAATGTACCACAAATTACAAACACTTTACATCTGAATGTATAAAATAGACTTTAACAGTAACATGAGCAAAATGTCTATGTTTCTAGAATGAATTTTAAAAAACCCAACATCCAAATTCCCATGCATGAAGATTACAGATTACAGTGTCATTTATTCAATATTAATGTCCTTCGTTGAAACTCCAAACATTACCATTAGTAATGTTTGACGTTCTTCTTCTGACTCTTGGCCCTTTGTTGAAATAGATTTTCCATCCTCTCGCTGCAACGTCCCATTTTTCACATTAACGATGTGACACCCCCATAGTTTAATCTAATAAGCATGAATCAGTTGATTGATACGGTCCTGTCAGGAAGAGGACTTCTAACGTGACAGAGACGATAGCTAATTCAATATAGCAGCCTCGCAGTGCTTTGCGGCAAGAGGTTGGACTAAGTATGAAAATGCTTCAGAGCTCGTGTGTGTTTCGGGTGTAGTGGGTGACTTTGCGAGACATCTGACTTTGTGACGTCCTTTGTGGCCTCCATAGCTGTCAGGGAAAACGACAGGCGCTTATCTCCTTCCGTCTGCTGGCTTATCTACTGCTCACCTACACATCGATGGGAAATCAATGTGAAGCCTTCAGTGCGCAGTCAATATAACAAATGACCAATTCAAGCTAGCACTTACAGCTCTCCTGAAAGAAGCCCTCACTCATTGCCACGGGCCCGATGCTGAGCAGCGAGAAACGTGCAGGTTCAACCTCATCGGGAGCACACGTACATACACGCCAAACTGCAAACCCCATGTGATAATGTGGGAAAGGCTGCAGGGCACGGTGTTTTTAGATGGGTGGAGACAACCCTGAAGACAGCCCACAGGCTAGAGACACTTGAGAACTACACAAAGAAACAAGGAGACGCATAAATAGCTTTGGTACTCTAAATCTAAATGTACATTTGGAGTTCAGTGAAATGAGAGTATTAGAAGAAAATATTAAGAAAATGGAAAATATTTCAACTGAAGTTGTTTTGCCTATTACCTACCATGGAGATTTCACAAGATAGTTCACAAGCCAATTATCATACCAAAAAAAAAAAACCCCAAAAAACCCCATGTTTTAAAGTGTTAATAGTCCCAAAAAGTGGGGTGTTAGTTGTTCATTTCCAGCTGCTTGGCAAAATCATTCCCATTTCTGCATGCATGCACAGCACAGCTGGAAACAGACTGTGATAGATATATTTGGATGAGTCATTCAACCTACGGAGTGTGGATCAGCATGCCCATTTTAGTCTAATAAAGCCAGAGGAAAGGTGGCTTCATTCAGGCATTTAGTTATTCTTCTAAGACACGCCGGATCGTCTCCACTGCATGCCAACAACGTGAGTCACAGTTTGAATCTGCTGCCCAAAGCACTTTCAAAGAAATGTCACAGACTCCAAAGGGCCAGCCAATTTCCAGAGAGATCTCCAGTGAAATCCGCCCTTCATTACATCCTCCCCCTTCCTCACGACTCGTTGTCTTTACTTTCATGTCATGGGTTGATTTTCTTTCTTTTAACATTTCAGGAGAGGACGTGTCAAAGGTCCTCGCATTTGATCCGTCTCCCTTCCACGTCGCAGAAACATTCCTCAAATCCTCGCCCCCTTAAATGTGTCAGACTCACAAAGTCAGGTCCCCGTTGCAATTGACCTTCTGCGTCTCTGGGAAGAGAGGCAGAGAGCGGAACGACAGGACGACACTCCTGCTGAGAGCTCAATCAATACAATACCTGGGAATCAGAGAGCAGTTAGCGCCTTCCTCCCCTGGTAGCAGAGGTGATCTTGAAACCTTGAGCCTGTATTTCACAAGCAAGGCATCAACAAACAGCTTTGAAAAACAAACACCGGCACTATAACTTTATATATCATTTCATTTCATCCAATAAACTTGAATCCCTTTCAAATCAACTATCTGGTGACTATTGTACCCCTTGTTTGGGCTAGTGTGTAGTGAGTGGCTCAGTTGCTAAGCTCTCCTATTTTAAAAAGAAAACATTGCTTTTTTTTCAGTTTTTTACTACTTTAAAAATATCCAGTATCTGCTATTTAACAACCACACAGCTCTTGACTTATTTTCACCAAGTGCAAAATAATGGATAATATGAAGCTACAGCGGGAGGTTCGCATCTGACATATTCTTGAACGTACCCTTTTGCTCTTTTTCTCTGTCTGAGAATGGCTTTCAAACAGCGCTAAGACCTATTTCAGTATTCAAAGGTCAGCATGTTGACACTTTGATTTGATGGCAACACATGTGTTTACAGTATGAGTACCATGGTGTTCAAGTTAAGTCCTAGAAATGCTCATAAAACAACATTTATGTTATATATTTTAGATACTCTTAAAAAATGTTTTACCCTCGTTGATGGAGAACACCAATCTTATTTTCAGCTGAAGCTGTATGTACGGAGGTACAACAGTGAGTGTTTACAGCCATCTATGAAACACTGGGGAGGCTCTGTCATGGTTTGGTTTGCATTTCAGCCAGTGGTTGTGGAGATCATGTCAAAATTGATGGAATTATGAACACAGAATCCAGATCTTGATCCATCATGCAATACCATGTTGAAAGAATTAGATTTTCAGAAGAGATCCCAAACACACTGCCAATGTTGTTAAAGCACACCTGTATGGAAAAACTGTATCAGTCATGGATTGGCCTCCCCAGAGCCCAGACCTCAACATTACTGAAGATGTGTGGGATCATCTTAACAGAGAACCAAACAAAATGCAGAAACATCCAAAGAAGAACATTGAATGTCCTTCAAGAAGCCTGCAGAACTATTCCTGAAGACTACTTATAGAAATGTGAATACAGGTCTCGTAGGTATTAGTAAGCGCTTAATTCATCATTTATATATCATTACTCCTCCTTAGTATGTCATTTATAAATATAGATATGTTTATCCATCTGTTACTGTTATTGTTGCATCATGTACACCTTTGACTGCTAGTAACAATTATAATCATAATCATAATCACAGTCATAATGATATATCTGTACATATAAATGACATGCTAAGGAGCAGTAATGCTATATAAATGATGAATTAAGCACTTACTATAAATTACTAGTACCTTGGTAATAATGCCACACTATTAAGCTTTATTAAGGTACTAGTAATTTGTTGGTTCAAGACTATTGCATAGGATCTCAATCCTCACTGCGTGAATAAAATTCAAACATTTCTTTAAAAAGCGTTCAACTGCTGAAACAACGAATAGCTTGTTCAGTTTACTTTTGGCTCCCTTTGACAAAGCACTGTAGCTGGAAATGGAGAGTTTGCTATTATTAATGTTAGTATCATAACTGCTATGCTGCCAATCCCGAGGGGCTCTTTTTGCATGAATTTTCAGGGACTTTGTGTTCACTTCTTTATTGTTAATTGACCTTGGAGGAATTCAGCTGATACCCCTACTGAGCCACAGCTGAATTCAACACTTACAATGGTCGCCTTGTTCAAAAGAAATGCAAACAAGACACCCAGCACTTGTTAAAGTCATACTGGCACACACAGAGGTCTGTGATTTAGGCTCTGTCGTTAATTGCAGGGATTTTACTTTAACCACGAGTCTCTTAAGTCTTCATGTGATTTAGAAATGATGCCAGGGTTAGTAACCTGACCTAGAAATATTTTAAACAAGAGACTGTGACTTCAAAAGAGAAAGTCTTTCTCCCCCTTAGACAAGAGGACGAACCTGAGGAAGAGAAGTGATTGCCAAGCTAGCGCTCATCCATCCTTCTCTGCTTTAACATCTGTATCAAATGTGCAATCAGAATCCTTTATGACTGAACACTTGAGTTTTATGCATCTACTAACACACGATAAAGACATGACAAAAAGTCTTGGTGCATGTGAAATACACCCTGAAGACAACAAGGGTAAAAAAGCGCTGACAGAAGTGTGAGGGAGGAGAATGCTGTAGTTACGCCGCTTCCTCAAATGACCCCCCACTTAAAAAAGGCTTTTAATATATCTGCAGCCAGTTTAAGCTTGGATGATAGTGTGTGGCAGTAAAAAAGGCACTTAGAGCAGTAATGTGCGATCTTTGAGGATAAAAGGTAACCTCTCTAACTCCTGGGGAAGGAAATTACAGGGCAGACAATAAATTCTGGTCTGCTACGATTTGCTATTAGTCTGGCTGTGTTTGAGTGAGATATGGCACAATAGAAATGGAGGGGAGAAAGTGGGTTGAATGAGGATTGGCCATAAATTTAAAAATGCCATTTGAAAACAAGTTTTATCAATTTTATCCCACAACTTAGACATTCACATTATTCACACTCTCATTACACATACACATAGGATCTTGGGGGTGGGCACAATCACGGAGTCCAAATTACCATCAGGGTGTATACCTCACCCCTGACGTCCTTGCCCACCTCTCAATTTTAAATACACTTAGTCATTGAGGGCTAGCAGGAGGGACTATGCGCTTACCTGCTGCTCCTTGGCAGGTAGCTCCATGCCCTCCTGGGTTTTAATTGCACCTTAGATCACATATGCATCAACACTACAATGAGCGGGTGGAGGGAGGTTTGGAGTCTTCTCCCACCCCCATTCTCTGCGGCCTGCTGGAGCGGGAGGGCTAGTAGGAGGAGTTGGCCGTCCGGCTGCGGTCTGGGGTGTGGGGCCTCCCTGCTGCTGCGGAGTCGGGGTGGTCTGCCTCTCCCCACCGCAGGGAAAAGGGTAACACCACCTGGGTCTGGGTGCAATTCCCCCCTCCAGGGGCAAGGGTACCTAGACCCGGTTTGTAGAGTACGCTTGGGGAGTGTGATTGTGTGTACAGCGTCTCTTTATGTGGAGTGAGTGCACATGAGAGCATGAGGGTGGGAATGGATGTTTGTGTCTGTGTGTGCCTGTATGTCTGTGTCTATATGTCAGGTTGGGTATCAGACGCCACCTCTCTGGGGACACCTCAGGCCCTCCAAGGTTTGGAGGCCTATCTCTACCCACCACCACTTCCCCTGCCGGTGGCGGACTCCCTCAGGTGTCGGTGTGCTGGTGGTTCTTTGTGTCTGGGGGTGGGCGTCCGGGTACACACCGGCTCACTCCTTGGCGGCCGCTTGTCGGGGCCTGGGGCCTGGGGCTCGCTCGGGCCCCCTTTGGAGGTGGGGTGCCCCCGGCCTCTCGGCCTGGGGCTCGGTCACTCAGGCACAGCTGGGGGCCGGCGGAGCTCACGGGCGCGTCACTGCAACTCCCCCTGGCTTCTGCTCCGCGGCTGCTGGGCGAGCCCTCATCTGGGACTCTCCTCAGCTCTTACTGGAACAGTGGCGCGGCTGCCCCTCTGTTGGTCTTCCGTGGTCTCTTGTGTTCTGGGGGCCTCTGGATGTCTGGAGTTTTGATCTCCTCCATACCCGCTTCACACCCTGGAGGACGGGGCTGTGGCCCCCCCACACTCCCTAGCAGATCATTACATGGAGAAACCTTTGGAATGCAAGCATGCTGATCCACACAGGTATGCACACAGGTGTACACATGGGTATTCACAGACGCGGACTAAAGCTTTCTTGGCTGCTGCCTCAAAGCACACTGTGCGCTGTCTATCTTGCGTGCTGCACAATATCGTTTATTATTCAGTAACTATTGATATCTATGACTAGCTAGTTTATTGTGATGGTGCTTTGTTTTCTCTATTATTATGTTGCTCTTTGTTGTTTGCTGTCTCCTCTGTTTGTTTTTTTTGTTGTTTGTTTTTTTTTTTTTTTTTTTCTCCATACAGGTGACCCAGGAGTTGTTGTTTTTTCCCCCCCCTTCTCACCGTCTCTTCTCCCCTTTGGTTTTCTTTCTTTCTCTCCCCCTCTTTCTCTCATTCATTCCCCCTGTCCTATTTCATTAAAAAAAAAAAAAAAAAAAGACAAAGGATGAACTGAAGCTCTGCCATCACGTAATGTCGCATACTGCTGTTTCTGATGTCATTTAAAAAAAAAAAAAAAAAAAAAAAAAAAAAAAATGAAAACAAGTTTTATACTCAGGAGAAGTGATTCAGCTATTATGTTTTAATACCAAATGAGTCGGAATGTGTTATTAGAAGGGTTCAAGGTTTCTCTGGCCGAGGTTGTCTTGTTTTTTTAGATTTTATCAGGATTTTTTTCTTCTGCTCTCCAGGCACTTCCTGTCACATCCCTAAAAACTGTGACGGTAGGCCAACCAAGTTCCTAAACGAACGCTGGTGGCAGGCTAAGTTATTACTGTTGCATGAGTGCACCAAAACGAGTCGACCAGTCTTGGATCTGCACATTTAGTCGATAGTAAGGCAGTGATAAAGATTTTAGGAGGGGGGGAACGTGGTGATTGAAAGAAAACAAAAGAAAATATGAAACTAAATCAGAGATATAATTTTGACAGTAAAGATTCAGATTAGATATGCAGTAATGTATGCATCTTTACGTCTGCTGGATTTGATGCCTTTTGGGTTAATTTCTGTATTCTCATTTTTTTGAAGTCAACATGTTTTCTAATTCTGCTGTGAGTTTAAATTGGTAAAGATGAAAAGCAGAGCTGCTGTATAGAATAGAAATTAATTTTAAAGTGGTAGAGGAGGCAGTATGTTCTGATAAGCAGGAAGACTCTCGTTACTGGATAAATCAACCACCTCTAACAGGTTTCTGACAAGCAGAGCCCAGCAGAAATTTCCCATTAATCATTCATTGAACTTACCAATCACTACACATTTTATATACAAACATGATGGCACAAATATAGACTGTAAATAAATGATGGATGAAGGCACAGGATATACACGACAAATGGAAATCACAAAGTAGTCATAACCTAAAGAATATCTTGCTGTACTGTTCATTTTACTCTAAAATCAACACCATGCTGTATGAAATAAACTTGAAATTAGTAAAAGAGAGATATTTTAATGTGTCTTATTAAGTTTTTATTGTTTTAAGTATGAAGCAGGAGAATTTTCTCATAGACAGAAATGCAGCATTTGTAATTTTCTTGGCTGACACTTTTAAGCATGCCCTGCTGAAACTAATGTTTGCTAATTCTGATTTTGTTTCTAAGAACCATGGCTCACAGCTACATAATCAACTTTCCTTCAGTGCAAACTTTTAAAGTTTGAAGAATTTTTACAAAATGAAAAAAATTGCAAAGAATTTCTCCCTGAAACAACTGAAAATTGTGCTCTGCTACTGGAAAGAAGTGAGTTCCTCTACATCCACCTGACGAATTGCACCAAACAAAGTGCAGCAGATTTCTAAAACTAAACAAATATGAGGTGCTTACAGAATTTTCCAGCATATCTATAAGTTTACCAGATACCAGGACATCAACCCTTTTCAACTCTTCTTTAAATGTTTCCTTATAGCGCTTTGATCCTTTCACTGCTCATACCGAGAATCAAAGCAAGGCTGCAAACTTTTGGATAGCTCTGAGGTCTGGCTAGCTTTAGCTTTAGCCACTCTCCCTTTGTTAGCTTCTTCAAACTTGCCATATTGTGATCTGAGAGTTAAGTGTTTCATTAGGTTTTGTTACAAAAGCTGTAGTGATGTTTACGATTGTTTACTTTGTTTCTTTCTCACTAACAGTCACAGGCACAAGCTAATAACATGTTAGCCAGAGATGACTATCTGCCTGTATGCCTGCATACGTCAAACACACCAGATCATAATCACATATAAGTGATACTCACTGGCCTCTCAGTGGTCCAGGCACACTGAAAAATTCCCAGGTCTAATCTCTATGCAGTGGTTCAGTGATCTCAGTGATTCACAGACTTCTTTTTAACCATGAGAAAGAATGCAGTCTTTACTTTTCAGAGCCAAAAGTTCTTCAGATGATCCTGCATCTGTCATTTATACAGAATCAGTTGGCATGAGCAATGTTTCCAAACGCTTCCAAAACTTTAATTACTTTGCCTTATTTTATAAACCCTAACCCTGTCATATAAAGAAGCTGTGAGCAAGACAAACCTGTTAATACCTCTAAAAATAGTATTGAATGAGGTCAATCCTTCAGTCTACACAGACCAAATATATTTTACAGGGTAAACAAGTTGTAATTTTAAAAAAGTGAAATTGTTTGCAAGAAATAATGCTGCTGACAAATAACCAACTGTAGTCGCCTTTAGTGGCCCAACAGTATACATTATCTCTGCAGTTACAGTTTGGTTTCTAGACACATTATATAAAATGATCTCCAGTTTGACAAACATTGCCATGGGTATCATGTTGGTCACTGGAGTTAAGAAAAAGAAAAACAATGGATTCTCTGCCTAATACTTTGGCCCTGGAAGTGCCTAAGACCTTCAAATCACTTCTTGTTGGCAGGTCAAGACTTCTTCGTTAAAGTTTTCTGCTCTGCTGGTATTGACAAGTGTTCCAGCCCTTCTTGATTTTAATTTGCATGAGAAAAAGATGTGACATTAAACATGACAGCGTTCCAGCAGTTGACCTGTTTCAATCCAGAGAGATGTGAGCCATGTTATAAACCAAAGGCTATAAGCTAAGGGCATTTTTGCACCAAGAATTTTAGGCGCTGCCAATGCTGAGCTTCCTTAGGCTTGGAGAGAAAATGCACTGAGTGGAAGGAAAACATTTTCTGAGTGAAAGTAGGTCCAAAGAGTTGATTTAAGTTCAGCAGCAGACTGGTCCTTAGGTCCTTTTACAAGGTTAGCTAGAGCTTCCTCTGACATGTTCAGAATCTCAAGCGTTTCCCTACACAGTCGTCATACTGGACCTCCAGAGTCCTGCTCCTTCTTAAGTGACACCTTAAAGTAAGTGTAGCCAGACATGATTAAATCTACATTTTCCTGGTATTGCACAGATTTACATCTCCTCAAAGAAGAGTACAAGCTTCGACTCAGACAGGAGCCTCATATCTTACAAGTAGAAAATCGAGGAGCAGTTTTTCAGGCTATGTTCCTGAGTGTCTGCATCTGCACTGAAACATCAGAATGTAGTCATTAAAGTCAACCTTTTTCACTCTAACAAACTTAAAAGTATCAGTCGACAGCTGCTGTATCATTCACCGAGGCGCTGTCAAGGAAAATGCCTAAAATATACACAAAAACTAGTTGAAACCGTGCGTTCACCAAAATCTCGCAATAACTTGTAGAGGAAAAAGAAGAAACAGAATTAATAAAACAGTCACGTGCCAAGCAGCGCCTCATATACAGCCACAAGGTGGTCCTCGATAGAAAATGCATGAGCTCATTTCTGCCATAAAACCCAAAAATATCATTCTACTTTCTCCTCTCCTCCATCCATGGAATTTTTTTTAAAGCAGCCTCTGAGCAGCCTGTTGATTTCCTCTTTTCAAAGGTGATAAAAATTCATTACATGTGAGAACATTGCCACGACACATGCACACACAGGAAATGTCATGAGTTTCAATCAAACGCCCTCCCAGTCACAGCCACTGAAGCACCATGGCTGTCAGTGATGAATTGCTTTCTGCATGCATTTGTAATGTCCCTGCATCATCACAACAGGATACACACATCTGTCATACTTGAATGTGAATAACAACAACGCCTATTCTCTGCAGTGGAGACCATATGTGGTGCACACTGCACAAGTATCAATTACTGTACAGTACATTAGAGAGATGCAGATGGTGTAGATGCTGTAGAGGGTGGACAGCCGTTTGGAGATGCTAGCACAAAGACAAACAATTGCTATGACGTCTATGTGTGTGTGTGTGTGTGTGTGTGTGTGTGTGTGTGTGTGTGTGTGTGTGTGTGTGCGCTGAACAGTGACTTACCTATGTAGATAATCCACATGGGACGAAAGCATGAAACAAAGAGAGAAAAAGAAAGTAATTAGTTCTGTGATATGGTTTTTCAACACAATATCAAGTAATACCTCCTACAAAGCCTTATTAGAAAATTGTGTGATACGCTTTTGCAAATATTAGTTTATCTTTGATCTAAAACTATTGTTGGAAGTCTCACAGCTTCAGCTTTTACACAGTGGAACCAGCTTTATGTGCAAGCAGTCACACAAACCTGCACTCTCCTGAGGTACTCCTTGATGATTTTTACTCCACTAGTCAAGAACAAATTAGCATCTTTGCTAGCGCTCCCGCAATCAGGTTGTTCAACTGGGAATCATTCAGGAAAAAGGAATAAAAGGCACTCGGAAAGTTTACTTTTCCCGAGCTGTGATCAATGGAGGGCAGAGGAGAGAGGAAGACACACGCAGAGAGGTGGGGGTGGGGCCTCCGGGGGAAACGAGCTATGGCACAAGCAGTAATTAGTAAGCTTGTAAAATAAAGCAAGGCAGGCAGCGTAATGATTACCAATATACTTCTGATGTCCTTGCTCTGTTGTTTGGCAGATGCAGAAGGAAACTGCAGATGATGACTGAGGGTGTTTAAGGCAGGAAGAGATAAGACAGGGTAAAAGCTTATGTATAAATCAACGGTTGTTATAATTAATATTATAAGGAGGGGTGACAAAACAAAAGATTTTGTTTTATTCTATTTGATCTAAATAATGATGAATTTGGAATTTATGTGCTCTTCAAGCTAAATGGGCCTCGTAGTTTATCACTGTAAAAGAATATTAGAATGATGTGAATGTCAGCTGTTGGTTGCCATTATACTGTTTCTAGAGGTAGGATCAAAATAGCGGAGTTTTGCAAAATTTATGTATCAAATCAATACAGTCATGCTTTATTTTATTACATAAAATGAACTCGCAGTCTGGGTTTAAGTCAAATATACAGACCTATTTTTTATTTTATAAAAAAGGCTGGGACAAAGGAAATGCACGTGATGCAAGGGATTTGTATGAAAGTAAAATACTCTATATCCTGGTAACATTAGCTGGAGACGGCAAAGCTAGCTCAACTGAAAAACCATCAAACACAGCTTGATAAAGCTACTTCCCAGTTCAGAGCGAGCTAAGGCAATAACACAATCCACCACCTACTTTATGTGCAAAGAGGATGGCCGTTGTGGAAAAGGAGCACTTTTATCAAATAGTCAAGATACTGAAACCCGGACATGTGACACTGTCTTCATGTTTTTCTTCATAGACACCGTGAAGTGTAAATTTGAGGACAGTAGAGTATGGCAGAAACATTTGCATTAACTTGCATTAACACAGGCAGTGTATTGACAATGTTGGTCTGCTTGACCATTTTGTCCCATTTTGCTGCAGTAAAAATAACTGAAGTGAGAAGAGCAGACTGAATTTTTTTTTATCTTATTAGATAAAACAGATATTGATAAAGCAAACATGTCTGTAAAAGTTTGAAATCGCAGTAGTATGGTATCATGAAAATATAATTCTGTACATATGGCATGGTAAAATTTATGCTAACACTTTAAACACTACACTGAACAATCTCAATGTGAGTGTTGTTAAACATCTACCTCAATTTCTTTTTGGTTTCTTTTTTAAACTGACAAAATATCAGCTTTTGTCACACGTTACCCACTTCTTCCACTCCCTGGTTACAGGAATGCTGCTGAATGCTGCCCTGAGACTTTGTCTGGACGCTCCGCTACTAGCAAAACACAAACAGTGAAAACCAACCACAAATTCATAACAATAAGCCAGTACTGCTCTGATTCAACATGAAAGCACGCTACAGCTACAATCAGTAGCCTGTTAGTTTTTTTCCCCTAAATTCATAACCATTTACAGTATTAATCGATATTCATGATGAACAGCGCATTAATATATGATATTGCAGAGAGGTACCATGGCAACTTTCTTCAGTATCAATCAAAAGATCTCAATAACTGTTCAGTTCAGTTTAATGTTGTTCTTCCTTTTAAACATAAACCAACAGGAGTGACATGTGTAATCATTGCTTTCTTCATTGCTTACTAAAAACGAAACAATTACTTTGGTTTGTTTGGCTTTCCCAGAGATGAGCGTCTATGATATACAGCAACGATTTCAGTTTACATGCACACATGTGAGCCTCTAAACTGCAGTACAAACAGAATAAAAAGTGTTTGTGTCTAAGAAAACATAAAAGATGGGAATGTGAGAAAGAGAGGAAGGGAGTATAATAGATGTAGAGGAATGAGTCATCAGGTCAAGGGTTTTCTAGACAGTTTCTAATAGATCAGCCTGACACCTTTAGTTGCCACCTGTGTCCATGTGTCTTTTTTTTTTCTTGGCCATGACACAGTCACATACTTCCTCCAATCATCCCTGCTACTTCCAATATGATGGCTGTCATTTATCTTACAGCTGCCAGTCATGTTTGGTGATTTGATGGCCCTGGGCCTGAGGTAATACACGGGCTACAAAATATGTGAAATGGCAGGGCTGAGGCTTAAATGGTCCTTCAGAGGTAGAATAATCCTCCAGCCACACTTTAGTGCTAAGCCAGAGATCCTGTTAAGAGTGATTCCAAAATGGCTTTCGAATATTACCTCCACCATGGCTGGATTTGGATATTTACAGCACTATTCAGGCAACTTGCCCTTGGGTGTGATTTTTTCCCCATTTGTTTTCCATCATGGCAATCATTTCTGACCAGTATGTTGTCAGTGGTTTTTCAGAGCAATTTAGTGCGTGTGCTTACAGCCATAGCACCTGGGAAAATAAGTTTTCACACAAAGAGAAGCAAAGACCAAAAACACAACTGCACAACATCAGTACATTACACTTTTTAGACAGCCTGTCTGACACTCAGTGCAAAATGGAAAAGGTGTCATACATCTGCATTTCCAACAAGCTGGTCTAAACAAGTGCTGTTTCTACTGTTTCGTTGATTTAAATAAATGGGTTTTATTAAAAATTTGCAAACAAAATCTTGAGAAAAATCACACCAAGCTGTCATTGTGAAAACACCCTAAAATGTCAGTTGCACGCCCTCACAACTTTCACATTTCTTCACACAACCTTGTCAGTTGACAGACTGCCAGAGACAGGAGCCTAGCAAAGAGAAAACAAGACTGTGAACTGTAAAAGAAGTGCCCTTGGTGCCATCAAAACTGCAAGAGATAGGAATGATTTTAGACATTAAATCCATGTGCTTTGCTGCAGCATCAAAAGATATATCGGTACAGCAAGCAAATACAGTAGCTTAGACAGTCAACAGACCAAGCAAACACGCAACCAGCACTGCCACGCTGCTAGTGCGTCTTCAAACACAAAGACCCATCCAAACGTCAAAGAAGCCAACATTTTTTGGACAGATTCACGCTGGTGTCAAGTCAACAACAGTTAACTGAGAATAAAATAAAACATATGTCACCGAAAGAGACCCAAGGCAGACACATGACAATCTGGAAGGATTATAGCTCTTAGCTGGCTTGGGGACACCCTGGTGTCCCTTGGTGGTCTGTGCTAAAAATATTGCCCCCATGACCTGAAGATGGATGGAGGGATGGATAGCTTTCCAACGCTCTAGCCCTTCTACCTTAACTATCAATGCTATTACATAGTTGCATAAATGCAATAAATGTTATGATAACAACAGGACCTTAACTGTACCCATCCAGATTGAGTTTCTAGGAACTTGGAGTAAGGTGAAACCTCCATTGATTGTCCTTTACTTTCAGTCTTGGAACCTATTAGGATTCTCACTAATGCAAAGCCTGTTTTGCACCCAACAGTGCTTACCTGTATGGAAGCTAAGTTTATTAGTCACCAGAATTTCAACCATAAAGCTTCCTGTAACAATCTGCTGGATCTGCATATTTGTATACACACAACTACTTTACTGTAAAGTTTCAGCAACCACAGATGAACTTACCAGCTAGAAAAAAAGGACAATTTTAATATGTTATATTGGGAATTCAAACGTGTTCTTGTGTGCAGCTTCCACATTTTTGAAGTGTTTCAAGTAAGAATAAACTTGGCTGCCTGTGATAACTGCAGATTATAGGGTGTCAGCCATCACTAATCGCTTTAGAAACACCGCAGGGTATCTCGATTCATTTGAGCTGTGGATCTGGAGGTCAGATGAAGAGCAATATTCAGAAGAGGTTCATGGTATTCATACCTCTTTCCTCCACTAATGGGCCACAGAACACATTATCCTTCACCCATCTGGCGTATTTGCTTACCTTCCCAAGTGCACTGAAGGGATATTAAGAAAGAGCAACCGCTAAACAAACTTTTGAGGACACTGACGTCGTCCTAAGGGGGGCATTAAAGTGAACCTGAGACAACAGCTCATTTCATCACAAACCAGCAATCTGAGTATTTAGGTGCTGTGAGCTGCTATTGATCGAGGCAGATAATTGGGTCCGTAATGGAAACAATGCTGCAGGTAAAGCTCCACGGGGACCTTGCAGGGGATTTGAATATGATGAAGTGCGGAGCTGATTGTGCCTCGTTGAGAAGCTGTCAATGTGTCATTTCACATTTTCCCCCCGCCATTTTCACTCCTCCCTCTCCCTCCACTCATCCACCTCTCTGTGTCAGAATATAGCATGTGTGATGACATCTAATTATGTCAAAATCTAATGGAACCTACTTACCATTACTACAATATTATCAAAATAATGAACAAGGGTTATAATCAGCAGAAGGATCTAACAATAATCAGACATACAATGGATAGAAGGCTGCATGATTATGTCAGAAATACTCATCTTGATTAGTTTGTTGAATATCATGATCTCAGCCATTAATCAAAATCATTTATCGCTGGTTCGAGAAGAGGATTATTTCATTATTTTACCATTTTACTTGCACCATATTTTGAAGCTCGAATCTGCTCACACTGACAATTTAATGTCTGATTTTGTGGACACTAGAGTCCCGCTGATTGTAGGCTAGTGTTTACAATATTGATTTGTTTGTTTGCCTCTCAAAAGTTAGCATTACTATCTTGATTAAATGCAGCCTCTAATGGAGGATTGTAGTGCAACAAGCCTGACTCAACTTTTGCTGCAGTGCAATCCATTTTCCCCCAGCAGCGCAGAGCTGTAGTCAATCAAATACATGTAAGAGAGCATTCCTGATAGATTGCTTTGTAACGCGAACAACTTAAATCTGCTTTTTACCTCGTGATAATCGATAAAAAGATGACTGTAAGAACTTGACTCGTGCAGCGTGACTGAGGAAGGAAAATAAAATCCTGTCTGACAGTTTTTATAAAGCTGTGCATTGTTTTGCACAGATTTAGAAGAAAAATTAAACAATTGAATACAAATAAAGCAAAAATAAAAACTTGTGTAACCATTAGTCAAATCAGCACTTGAGGATTGTATTTCATCATCACTACACCCGAAGGAGCACTTTCACATCAGTGCTTACTTTTTTTAAAATAAAGAGTAAAATAATGTCATTCTTTCATCCTTTCATCAGGTCCATCAGGCTTACCAACCAGAGATATCACAAAAAACTTGACGTCTGATAATTATCTTCTTCTTTTTCTTTCAGCTGCTCTTAGGGGTCACTACAGCAGATCATCCGTCTCCACCTCACCGTATCCCTAGCATTGTTCTCTACCACACCAGCTCTCTGCACAACTTCCTTCACTGCACTGATAAACCTCCTCTATGGCCATCCTCCTACCTGGCAGGACCATGTACAACATCACAACTTTTTAACACTCAAATAGTTACAGCATCATTTGTTTACAGAACTACTTCTTGCCTTAAAATATATATTGGAAATGGATGGATGTGACACACTGCTGCCGCCAGAATGTGGCTAGTAAAACAACTAAAACAGTAGAGGAACATGCTATTGTTTCTCCACGGGTGATCTCTGGGTGTGAAAACATGAAAGTGCCAAAAACTGCAGTTTTTTTTAAGTGCCACTTGACATTGGCCCCAAAAGCGAGTTGGCTTGCATGGATTTCCATGTTAAAAATGGCTGACTTGAGAGCATTAAGAAGAATATTTGCAGTTCAATACAAAAAATAGTTTCAGTTTCCTGAATAGTTTGCCCCTTTCACAATATTTCTAAAGAAAGTGAATTTAAAAAAACAAAACAAAACTCATCCATCTGGACACTGGAGTTAGGAGAATGGCTGCTTTGATTGGCAGATGTCCCGACACAGACCGCTGGAGCCGAGCCATCTGCTACGCATCGCCTAGCCTAATTGGAGTCACTGACCTGCACATCTCAACCAGTCTGTGCTGTTGGTGCCTTTTGGACCATTATCTGTCTCGTTGTGCAGTGCAGACCATTCAAAAAGTTTGTGCTTTAGACTTAGTGACTCGACTTATGACACAACAGTTAATGGATTTAGCCTGCTAACCAATCTAGCAAGCTAGCTGATAACTTAGCACCCCACCTTATTGTCCATTTATGGCAATTTCTGGCTTAAAAAAACAAAGAACTAATTAAAAATCGCTAATGTTGAAGCTTCAAGATGTGTGGTTCAAAACTAAAAGGTGACGTCTTTTAAACCTTCTACGCTAAATAACAGGCATTAGCCCAGTAGAGCCTGTATGGTAGAGTGAAATTAGATGCTACCGTACAGACAAAAGAAACCTGTAAAACCAAATTACTTCAGTTCAAAGTATCTTGTATGGATGTCCTTTAAAAAATGAAAATGAAGAAGTCGAAAATTCGCCAGGTAAGGCTAGCATGTTAAAAGTCTTTGTAACTATGTAACTAAGCACAGTTATTCGACAGGCCTTTTGCATGCAGAGCATATAGTAATGATGAAAGCAATTCAGTGTGATCAACTTAAGGGTATGGTAATAAAAGGAGTGAAATCCATTACAGTAACCAGCTTACTGCAGAAGACGATTAAATGAGTGCTAGTCAAAAGCAGAGTTTCAATTGCTTTTATAGATTTGAGCATGTCATTAGTTCAAACACTTCATGAAGGGCAACATCAGCTGCAGATCAGCTGATCTCAATAACTTCAACCATCAGAATCAATAAAAATTAGTTCTTCATTTCTTTAAGGGTTAGGTGCAAACTTACCATGATCTCCTTAGAATAAAACAAAGCCTTAGAAATCCCAAAATTGTCAAGGTATATCAAAACATAACATTTTCATTACCAGGTTGTCTTTTGAACTCTTGCAATCTTGTTTCACTATTTCTTCAAAACTTTTCTGAAAATGCATCACTTTAGCAGCTTCATATGGCATCTCTTCATTATCATTCTGGAGTGAAAAAGGCCCACATTTTATATTTAGAACCATGTTTAAATGAAGTACTTGATATATGGAACACTTCACTCCTGCCAAAGTACATTACACACTTTTAATAATGGAAACATAAAATTAGAATATATGTTATCTGTAAATGATGGTTTGGGGTTGGCACAAAGACTTACAAATCAGTAGAATGGTTACAAGCGCATCCACAGGATCTCTGGCAACTTCCTCCACATAAAACACTCAGAGGTGTCACCTATTAAGACTCCCCTGACACCCAAGGAGATCAGGTTTACGTTTCAGGATAATGTTAACATCAGCCAAGGGCAAACCATGGCCTTTCGGAGTCAAATTTGTGTTCTACAGGGAAGCAATTCAGCTCTTTTTATAATGGGGGCTGTGTGTCCTTGATAACTACAGTAGAACTCAGCTAAGTATGACTCAGTTTCCCTGAAGGCGAAGTAACAGCTGATACAGAAAATGACACCAGAATAAGAAGAAGAAATTTCAGGACAAAGCTCAGGTTTGAATTTGAAAGAAAAATTGGATTTAACAGAGACGGATAGAGATGTGGTGGGTAATGAAAAAAAATCTCTGGGTGAGCAGAAAGCAAATATTTTTTTTAGATAAAGAAGGATCTGAGAGAGAGTGAAGATTCTCCATCTTGATTTGTCAATGAAAGAGAGAGAATAAGACAGAGGTTGAGGGAGTAGGGAGGCAGAGGTGATTACGCAGTCCTTCCACGCTCAGAGTGACGTGCCACAGACACCCATCAAGGAGTTCGTTGGCAGAATGCATTAAGTATTAACATGTTACTGCAGTGCAATAAGACCTCTCCAAAGGCCTCTGCACTACATGCTAATTTCATTACAGCAGCTATGCAAGAGAGACATCTTTGTATGGAAATGAGGGCGCTCAGTCTAAGTAAATTACAGCTTGTGCCTGCCGAGTGTGTGATTATGGATGTATGGTGTTTTTGCTGTAACACTCATTCAAATGTGTAAAGCATTTTGAGTTGAGTTGGGCATTGAAACCATACAGGAATACTCAGGGTTTAAAGATAACTGCAGAATAAACTGTTAGATATCTATTAGATTTCAAAGCTTAAACCTTTTTGGGGTTAAATCCTGACAGGGTTTGGTGTAAAAAGTAAAATGGCATATGGCACATGACTGAAATGCTATACAATATTTAATATATTATCAATATTTTAGGGAATATGCTGACCTATGAGTCATTCAAGCATAAAAACGTAAGGGAAGTCAATGTCAATGTCATTCCCAAAGAGCTATTAGCCAAAAACTTAGCCAATGTCAGCATGGTGTGCAGTGTGTCCTATATATTTTTGAAAGATCACATCTGTCCTGGACAACTCTAGGACAAAACAGTGGCTATAAACAGCCACAAGTAAAACATTGTGGAGGCACTGTCACGGTTTGGGACAGAATTTCAGAGAGTGGAGTTTGGGATCTTATCAAAATTTATAGAAATATTAATGCAATTATTAATGTTATCATCTGGAAAGTGTGAGATTGGCAACATCTTTATTTCTCAGCATGACAATTATGTCAAACACACTGCCAATGCAGTAAAACAGTTTCAAATGTCCTTAAAGGACCCTGGAGAACTGTTCCTGAAGATTGCATAAAGAAATTACAAGAAAGTTTGCTTAAAAGAGTTCAGACAGAGTTGAAGGATAACTGTGGTTGTATCAGATACTGGCTTTCATGCATGTCGAAACTGTCCTAATTCTGTTTTTGGCCTCATATACTGTATATATGTGTATCCATTAGGGGTGGGGAAAAAAATCGATACTGTGTAGTATTGTGATATTTTGTTTGCTAATAATGTATCGATACAGGGACAGCAGAAATCGATATTTTGTTACAAAAAAAGTTTTTGTGCTCTGACTTCAGAGCATGTTGATCCTTTTTCTGAGCAAGAATCCTGACATTCCTTCACTGTCCAAATGTGTTTAACTTTTTTTTTGGCAGCAATAAACATGACAGTTTACTTATTTTAATTTAAGACATGTTTTATTTTAATTAAGTTTAAAACTTTTTTATTTAATGTAAAATTATATTTTGTTTTAATTTACTTTCAAATTCTTCAGTTGCTGAATGGGCTGCATAGTTTTCATAAATTGCATAGTTCAGAATAGCTATAATTGTACCAGATGGTTGCATTCAGTTAAGTTGGACTAGACTGTAATACAAACCGTTCAGTTTGTCAACAATAAAACTGACTGAAATGAGAGAAAGACTGAGTGTGAGACTTTGATATTAGATAAAATGAATATTGATAAAGTTTACCTTTATGTACAGAATCTGAATATCGCAAAATATTTTAAAAAATTGCAATAATATCGTATCGTGCGTTAAGTATTGTGATAATATCGTATCGTGGGATGTATGGTGATTCCCACCTCTAGTAGCATGTTGTAATGTTCATATCAAGAAATGCAGGGGCAGGCAAGTTGTGCACAGTATCTTTAATTCATGCCAGACATTTCTTTACACAAAATGAACAAATTGTTGTATTTGGAGTGAAAACTTAACAAACTTTGAAAACTGACAAGAATTAAGCTGACAGTCAATCAGTTGGCAGCCAGATTAGGTTCTATTGATCTCCACAAGGGAAACTAGTTGACTAATCAATATCCAGTGATTGTTTTTAAATCACAAGTCACGGTTTTGTTTTTACTGGCCGCTTGGTTAGATTTAGGAAAGGACTGTTAGAAACATTTCTTGAGTACTGGGATGATGAGTCCAGTTACAATATTTAACTGGCAACCTTAAATGGGATTACAACTGTAATACCTTGCTAAGGTTTTGCCTGTACACTGTTCATTTTAACCACCTTTAAAAAATCAAGAAGTCACGTGTATGGAAACAGATGTCATCAAAGACCTTTTTTTTAATTACTGTGGGGCATCTTGGTAGCCTTAACCAGTCACTTATAAAAAAAGATCTTAATGAAGTATGGTTTGAACTCTGCTCCTTGCAATTTCCTTTAAAAGTATTGTTGATTAATCAGGGTTCAACAATAATAAAACCAGACGTTTTTAATAACCTTGGTAGTTACATTCGTTGTTATTGCCAGAAGCAATCCAGCTACAACATACAGCCTACAAAACCTGATAATATTCAAAAGCCACTGGCGACACTGGAGGACTTTAATTTCCTGAGTAAAGACAGCATATACTGTATCTTTTAAGATATAGCATTAGCATTTTCTAACTAATTCGATTTTATATCAGTATGAGCCACCATTTACATGTAAGTTAATGACGTAAACCTGCTGGTTTTAGATGGTAATGTCACCTTGACATGAGATGAAGTAAAACTGCAACACTTTAAAAATATTTGTGTATTAAGTGTGTGGATTTCCATTTAATGGCAGATGTAGAATTTACTTTTGGAAACTTGAAATTACCGGTTTAAACCCAAAAACTGCAAATGCAAGACAGACTGATGACAAATAAGTGCAAACTGTAGAAGATTTTACAAACCTACACAGTTGATGCTTATATAGTGTTGATATTTTTCCATACTTTCTAATTCATTCGCTCTTTAAACCTGTCTCTCACAGGCAAACGGTCTCATTCACACAAGTCAATGAATCAATCCCTCCTTCCAATTCCTCCAACTAAGCCGTTGCTGCCAAGTTTCCATTATAAGTCAAGTGGGAGTTTGACTGACTTATCTTGCAGCTGTCACGGTTATATTTAATAAATGAGACTTTGTTTTGTAGTTTGAGTAAGAAGCCGTGGATCTTCCAGTACTGTAAAGATGTGTTAAGAAGTCATTTAGTTAAGCATGGGACCTTAAAATTCTCTATGTATGTTGTGAGGGAAAATCCCAAAAGAGTGAGTCGACTTCCCTCCAATAGACATTCTTTCATAAATACTCAAAGAACGAACAACTTTACCTTGAAATAAGTTAGGCTTTTCATATGAAGACTTTGTTGGGATGTGTTTACAGTAATTCCATGAGAAAGGAGATTTGTTAGAGGCAGACAGAGAAAAGCTTGAAATCTTTGAATGGGTCACAGAATCATTATCGTCATCTTAGCTAGTGATTCTTTTAGTTTACTGTAAGTTAATGGGTCTTGGTTGAGCATTATACTTTCATGAAGAGACTGTAAATGGTCAGTGGCCCTCTAATGAACTGGTTTCAAGTTTTATTGTAACAGCCAACAAGATATATCTATATATATGACAAATACTCCTAAGGCCTGGGTTTATTAACATGTTAAATATAATATAGCCATCATATCTGTGGTTAGCCTAGTGATTAAACAGATAGTGACTGCAACCAGTCATATTCCCAATTCCCTGAGCAATGTTAAAATGGTAAATGGCCTGTATTTGTGTAGCGCTTTACTAGTCCCTAAGGACCCAAAGCGCTTTACACATCCAATCATTCACACACTGGTGATGGCACGCTACATTGTAGCCACAGCCACCCTGGGGCGCACTGATAGAGGACACTGGCACCACTGGGCCCTCTGCCCACAACCAGTAAGCAGCAGGTGAAGTGTCTTGCCCAAGGACACAACGACCAAGACTGCCCAAGCCGGTTCAACCTTCCGATTACAAGGCGAATTCCCAACTCTTGAGCCACGATCGCCCCATTTTCCACCAAGCTAGTTGCTTGGTGAAAAATGGTCACACCAAAAATGATCTTAAAGAGGTATACAGTATTGCAACAAAAATGTCTTGCAATTGCTTTGGTTGATAGTAGATTGCTGCAGTTCCCTATAGTTTGCATTTAAAAGGTGACTTGCAAACACTCATTAAGTGGTAGACAAGCTGGAAAAATATAACAGTGTATCCATACAAATAGCAAAGGTTGCACCTTTTAAAGCATGTTGGTTGCAGTGTTAAGGTACAACTTTTACCTTGAAGGCAAATATTCCCCATTTTCAGTCTGCATTGCACTTTTTTAAGTTTTGCTACTGCTTGACAAGTGTTTGACAAGTTGCCATTTTCTACACGTGCTACAGTGGACCATGAAAATTTACCAGCAACAAAAACAGTTCCAAGGTTTTAGGTGAAGGACCCTCTTTGCAACAAATTTCACCAACCATTCTCTAGGACTGTGCCATGGAAGCCTTATCGAACACGAGATTATCCACATCAAAAAGTATTTCAATTTCATTTTTTAGGGGAAAAAGATACCAAAATATACTCAAAATGATTTGAGCATTATACGTCAAAGTGCTAGATTGTTTTGAAAAATACACTTGAACTGTTTCCACTGTGAGCTGAGAGATTTATAGACAAAGCATTTTCTTTAGAGACTGTGCAAACATTTTTCATATATTCTGACTGCCTGACAGTAAACTAGAGTAGCCACAGTTATAGCTCATGATTTATTTTTGATTTGAAAAGATTCGAGATACATTGGAGGGTTTTTTTTTCCAACTACAAAAAAGAGATTTAAATCAAACAACTTTTTCTGTTTGTGTCAACCAGCAAATAAAAATTAGGATCAATAAAAAAGAAGCACACAGCAGACTAAACACAAAACGATTATGTCAGCCACTGCTTACTAAATTGTCATTTGTCGATTGTTCACAACAGTCATCACCAGTGCTCCCACACAAAACCTCATCGGCATGTATGCCACTCATCACTAGAGTGCCATTCAAATGCAAATAAGCATCGGGGTATTTGTAGCTGTGTCAACTCCTAGTTTTTATAGCTGACCAGGTGTATAAACACTACACAGGGTCGCAGTCTATTTTTTTCTCTGTTAGTTTGCTTTGTACTTTTTAATTATTGTCATTTTTAACTGTTGTTGAACTGCACAGAAACACTTTATGCTCTTGTGGCTGATATTTGATTCAACCAGCATGCACTAAATTAAGTGTAACTATTTCATTTCTTACCTGTGCAAGGACCACAACATTTTCCGTTTCACTGTTACAGTATTTTTGGACCATAACTATGAAAGTGACAAATGAGTGGGGGACCTTGTTAATTGGTAAAGACACGGGTGGGATGCCAATATGCTAATAGGAATTATCAGTATTTAAGGCTGCAGTAGAAGCTTTGAAAACACCTGACAGCAAAATTTTTCTTCCTCTGTTGGCTTAAGGCCACTGCATGGTCCAGCAGAGCAACATAAGAGGCCCCAGTGGGACAAATCTGTTTTCAAGGCAGGTCAGGTCTGAATACCCAATGTTGTTGGCAAGTGACCACCAAGGTCTTTCCAAAATGGAGGCCAACGTGTCCTCCAGAGATGGCAACACAAGCTTATATAATATCTGCTCTCCCTGAGTTGAGGGTAGTGGCAGAATTGTCCTGCCTGTAAGCATCATCACGTATACTGTATTTGTAATGTCTTTGTTGTTCAGTCTCATTTTTTGATTTCATTCCTCTTCTACCACCATCAGTGATCACTTTAACACGGCTCTAGAGAAACACCTGAACTCTAACCAGGAATAAACTCCTTTGAATATTCAACTCCAAAACAAAAGGATGCTAACATTGATCTATTTTTGCCAGATGGGTCTGTTTCCCAAGACATTAGCCACAAGAACACGTTAAGCTAACAATACAGCAAGAGTGTTCAGCAGTTTCTTTTGGAGTCTTTCTGCCCCCAAATGGTGGAAAATCATTTTCTGTACTGACAATATATTTTTTTGTTAGCGCTACTCTGTTGTGTTTGATGTTGGACTCTGGCAGCTTGTGCCTGTGTGTGTATGGGTTTATGATCAAAGGTAAGATTTTGAGATTTTCAGGCCCAGCCTTTGCAGGAGGGGTAAGCTCTACAGTGACATTTTTCTCTCCAGTCTTAGAATCTGCACCCAGCATGCCATGTCCCCGTTTATCGGGCTCAGACATTTTTGAAATGATTGGCAATTCTTTGTTTAAAATAGATCTCTTGAATTTGCACAGCACAAATTTTTGGGTGGCTTTTTTTAGATTTAATACCATACAATATTTCCATATCACACACTTTTCAATAAATATGCTTGTTTCCTGACACTGGTTCTTAGGCCACCTCCACTGACTTCTTTGAGAATTTACTCAGAGAGAAAATCTCACTCTCTACTATTTCAGGGCCTTTCTCTGACACATTTAAAAAATGGTTGCATGGGGGTAACAGTATCAGCTACATCCTTCATGGTAAATGGCACAGGAAATACAGGAGTTCACTTTTCAGTCCAGTTTTCTCACATGACTGTAGGACTTCACTATTATAGCAAAAAAAAATTTTGATTATTATTGATTACCATTATGTATCACGATCATTCAATGATTTCTGCGAGAAAAATGTTTTAAACACACTGTCACATAGACATAACATTGCATTCACACTCATGTGGCGCACCATTCCTGTTAATGTATAAATCTTGGTATCCAAATTAATTTGATCCTGTTTATTATCATAAATTCACTACATCTCTTAGAACGAAAAAAGTAAAAAGATTAAAAAAAAAAGATAACTTATTTTAAATCACCAGGGCACTGCCTTCACCTTTACACTGTGCCCTGTTCCTGTTTATTAAAACATCTCTACAGGCAATGAAGGCGTTTATTCAGCTGACCTTAGTGCATCTCGTAGAAGCAAAACATTTCTTTATATAAAATATAGTCTTTGACAGTCACTCCTGTCATTGTAGCTGCATGCTATACGTGAATAAACTTATAGTAAACTATTAGTCCCCCTTGCATACAGTGTAGCCATAGCCTCGTCACCATATGAGGGGATAACATATCATTTGTCCATCAAGTTGACTGTTTTCCCAAAGCTTTAGTGATTCAGCATGTTTGCTGGACAGATCTTTGCCCGGCTGGAAAGCAGTTGTGTTGGTGGTTTCAGGCATCTGTGTGAAAACATACAGCCTCACTTTTTGTTCTTTTTCTTGGGTACTATGCACAAATTATTCTGCCATTTGTTTGTGTTTTCAGATGGGTAAATAAGTTGTGGTTCAGACAAAACACTACAACACTCTGCATTTTCTTCTTGACAGATAGATAGATAGAAGCATTCATCAAGGCCAAAAAATTACCTTTGTAAAAGTAAGGAAGAGATCAGAGAAACACCCTTCAACCTTGTTGCATGTTGATGTTGCACATTCTGTCCACCAGAGGGAACTCTGTGCTATGTGTTTCGAACACAATAAACACAGGGAGCTGATCACAGCAGGGTTGTGCATAACACAAAGGAGTAATTCACAACTTGTGTATTTCCTTTGGCAATTTTTACCTTTATTGGATAATGAAGATCAACAGGACAGAGAGAGACATGCAGCAAAGGCCCACAAGGTTGGATGTGAACTCATGCTGTTAGCTTTCTGGCTTCAATCACTGACCTAAAGGAGCACCTCTAATCCATGCACTGTTGTGACAGCAATACGCTTATTTTTAAACTGCGCACTGTCATATTATGTTGAGACTGATAAGAGCAAGTAGGGAAATTTGATTGTTTGTTTGAGTGAAAGAAAACACAAAAATAAGCTTTTGTGTTGGATTTTCAGCTCACCAAATAATGTTTTGAGTCATGCTGTACATCAGTCTTTTAACATAGTATTATAACATTCAGGAAACTTGAACCTGCATGGTGCAGAGAATAGCCGTAGTTGGCACATGCAGGCAAAGGACTGCATGTGCCAATCACGGCACACGAGAACTTGATTTGCTTTTACTTTGCATTCACACATTTTCTGTGTTGTTAGGATAGAAATTCTAGTAATCGTGCAGCCCTGACTGACTGTCAGTCGCAGACACATTTATTATGTGCCGAAATAAAGCAAACAATAAAGTCAGGTTGGAAAGAATCTACTTTATCATTTTGATTGCGTATTTCAGTCACTCTCAACTCCAGAGAACTGCTTTGTCTTCACAGAAAATGACAAAAGCACATTGGTGAAAACCATTTTAAACCAATCAATTTGAATCCATTTAAAAAAAAGGAAAGAAAGACACATTTTTTTCCTGTAAAAAGCTGAATACAAGCCTTAATTGTGTCATAAATATTCTCCTTCTCACTCACTATTTTTCCAGGAAAATGAATCTTAACAGTCGACTACACAGTAGAGCGAAGAATTACACATTAGAGTGAAATGGCTTAACCTACAATAGCTGAAAGTTTCGTTTCCCTGGAGGTTTTCTCCTTTTATACTAGGAGGTGCTGTGGGGGCTTTATTTCGGAGAAAAACGTAGTACTTTAAGGTCGCAGCTAAAAAACTGCCAGAGAAGAAGCTACACTGAAGGCTTAAGCAAAAGTCTAATTTTCAGGTGCATTTGAAGGTTGTGCCTCAACGTTTTTCCCCGGCACAATGTCATCTTAGCTTTTTGTTCACTACCCAAAGACGTTTCTAAAGTCTGAGTGCATACGTCTAAGTTGAGTTTTTCCCCTTTTCTAACCCCTTCGCGTGCAAATTCAATAAAAGCGGCAATGCAGAATGATCTAGAAGCCACAATAAAGATGGCGTGTTTGCAAATTGATGACAGAAAATGTGCAGTGGCTCACTTAAAACATTTGTTTTTAAAAACATTGTCCTTTATTTGAAGGAGAGCCCAGTTTCAGATCAGGATAACTGGCTTTAATAACCTAATTTCTTCACCAGTGAAAGAGGCAGGTGTAAATGAGAGACACTGCCAATCTGTCACACACATTTAATTACTCTAGTAGGCCATTATGATTTAATAACAGCGATGCTTTGGCCCTTATGCTCTCAGAGGTCCTAATTTTACTTGTCACAGCTCTGACTTTATTGCACGGGGATGCTTTCTAAACAGTATCTTAAGTGAAAAGCAGGGAAAGCTGATTCATTTTGAGACCTGGATGGCATAAAAAACAATCCAGATCTTCTGGATAATACCTCATGGAGGGGAGGAAAACACAGGAAACAGTGAGTCAGCACTCCAGCTCATGTGTGAAAATCCTTCCCCCCTAAACACCAGCTGGGTGTAGGAACCGGCTGTCAGCAGAGGCCTCGGCAGAAAACATGCTCATAACCCGGAGGTCAATGATGTAGAGGCAAACTTTAACAGATTCCCCCCATGGGAACCATTAACAAGTAATTTCATCTCATTTGTGTACAAGTGGTCTGTGAATTAAACACCTGCCAAGCACCAAATGCCCCGGACATTTGTCTCAGTGGATTAATCGATAAGGGTAACAGTAACTTAATGTACAAAAACATTTCTGCATCATGTTAATCAATCCTTAGTGTTGCCTCTTTAAAGTACAACTTCACAGCAGTAATCATCTCAGGGCACTTGAGTGAACGAGAGGAGAGCGGAGGAGAGGTGATCAGTGCATCATAAGAAGTCTGCCTTCAGCCTAACTGTATGGTGCATATCTGACGAATGGTTCAAATCCACCTGATCTTGCTAGTGGCTTTATCAAGAGGGAAAGTTTGAAGCCTGATGATAAACTAGTCTGCCTCTTGAACCTAAACTGGGAGCTGGTTCCACAGGAGCGGAGCCCCCACAGGGTTCAGTGCTAGGACCCATTCTGTTTACATTATACATGCTTCCCTTAGGCAGTATCATTAGAAGACATAGCATACATTTTCACTGCTATGCTAATGACACCCAGCTCTATCTGTCCATGAAGCCAGATAACACACACCAATTAGTTAAACTGCAGGAACGTCTTAAAGAAATAAAGACCTGGATGGCCGCTAACTTTCTGCTTCTTAATTCAGATAAAACTGAGGTTATTGTGCTCAGCCCTGAAAATCTTAGAAATATGGTATCTAACCAGATTCTTACTTTGGATGGCATTACCTTGGCCTCAAGTAACACTGTGAGGAACCTTGGAGTCATTTTTGACCAAGATATGTCATTCAACGCACATATTAAACAAATATGTAAGACTGCTTTCTTCATTTGTGCAACATCTCTAAAATTAGAAATATCCTGTCTCAGAGTGACGCTGAAAAACTAGTTCATGCATTTATTACTTCTAGTCTGGACTACTGTAATTCAAAAGCCTTCAGTTAATCCAAAATGCTGCAGCAAGAGTCCTGACAGGGACTAGAAAGAGAGAGCATATTTCTCCTGTTTTGGCTTCCCTTCATTGGCTTCCTGTTAAATCCAGAATTGAATTCAAAATCCTGCTCCTCACATACAAGGTCTTAAATAATCAGGCCCCATCTTATCTTAATGACCTTGTAGTATCATATCACCCTATTAGAGCACTTCGCTCTCGCACTGCAGGCCTACTTGTAGTTCCTAGAGTATTTAAAAGTAGAATGGGAGGCAGAGCCATCAGTTTTCAGGCCCCTCTTCTGTGGAATCAGCTTCCAGTTTGGATTTGGGAGACAGACACTATCTCTATGTTTAAGATTAGGCTTAAACTTTCCTTTTTGCTAAAGCTTACAGTTAGGGCTGGATCAGGTGACCCTGAATCCTCCCTTAGTTATGCTGCAATAGCCATAGGCTGCTGGGGGACTCCCATGATGCATTGGGTTTTTCCTTTTCAGTCACCTTTCTCACTCACTATGTGTTAATAGACCTCTCTGTGTGAATCATACTTGTTATTAATCTCTGTCTCTCTTCCACAGCATGTCTTTATCCTGTCTTCCTTCTCTCACCCCAACCGGTCGCAGCAGATGGCCACGCCCCTCCCTGAGCCTGCTTCTACCGGCGGTTTCTTCCTGTTAAAAGGGAGTTTTTCCTTCCAACTGTCGCCAAAGTGCTTGCTCATAGGGGATCATATGATTGTTGGGTTTTCTCTGTATGTATTACTGTAGGGTCTACCTTACAATATGAAGCGTCTTGAGCTGACTGTTGTTGTGATTTGGCGTTATATAAATAAAATTCAAATGAATTAAATCGAATTGACAGCCTCAGGCTCCGCCTTCCATTCTACTTTTAGATGAACTAGATCTCTACACTGAGAAAAAAAATGCTCCTAATTTCACAGAACAGAAAAAGTCAGTTTACTTGTCATGTCATGTCCAAGTAATGACTGCATTATCAGGTCTGTAAGAGTCAACCTGTGTCCACAGACATCCAGTCTAAGACTGCTAGCCTGACGATCATCAGGACTGTCAGAAAAGTGTCCAATTGTTGGATCTTTATTTAGATAGCTAATTATAATGACACAAAACCCTGCCAGACTTATGCAATTGGAATTCTTCTTCATACAACAGTTGTGTTCAAACCCAACATGTCATTAAAATCTTTATTCTAATTAGCTAATTTCAGTTGCTTAATTTCAGTTTAGCACAACAGTCACACTTATTGACAGTTTTAATTCGGTTTTGTTAGCGTTGAGTCTGGCACCTGTTTAGCTCATTGAGTGCACAGGAGCCTCTTAAATGACCACAGATTACGTCTTCTGTGTGCACTATTCCCTCTTTTAAGTAGGATTAAAAAGCAAAAAGTATCAGGTAATTAATAAGAAAAAGTTAAATCAAACATTAGATGACTTTGAAAAATGACTTCAAAAAAATCTTTTGTGTTTTTGTTTCTTTTTCTTTCTTTATCTTGGAACCCATTTGGAAAAGCTCAAGCTTTAGCTTGGTAGTTACAGCTTAGAGACATTTTTGAAGCACATGTGCCAAAAAATTTGAAGCATCATGTTAGTCTCTGATCCCATTCTCCCCTTCCTCCAACATTTCCTGTGATCTCTTCAATGACAGCTATCAAAACAAAGACCTGAAAACACTTTCAAAAGGAAAACTGCCAAAAGTCAGAATTTTGAGCTTTGCAAATGAAAAAGAATGCAAATATTGGCCTGTCACACAAAACTATTTTTTTCTAAACAGTCTCTTTTATTTATTTTCTGTTTCTTTTGATGAATTTTCATATTTTTCACATTGTAACAAGCGAGTTAACCAATAAACATCAATCAACGATAAATTACATGTTGCATTTTTCTGCATGAAGGTGCAAAGTGAGATCAAGTATAGAGAAATAATGGATAAGGGTGAAAAGTGCTCCAGGCACCGCTTACCTTAAATTATATGCTGTTTTTTCATATCAGAGCATTTCAGTAGAAGAGGAGCCCAATGAGACAAGCGTTCCCAAAACATTTCCAAGGATATTTGTTGTTAAAGCCAAACTGAGTATCTGCTGGCATTTTGCTGGTGCCAAGTTGATAAAGCATAGAAACAAACATAATCTCCTCTATAGGTTTCTGTCATTGTAGCTTTAGTTCTAAGTAAATAAGGCAAAACTGAACGGATTTCACTAGGGGATGTGAGGCACCCACTTTTAGAGCCCTTGTGTTTGACTGCCTGTGTCTGTGCCAGAGAATAAGATATTTCAAAAACACATATAACAAAATATCTCATTTGCTTGGTGTTCAGCATCCCCTATCTGGACTGAAAAGACAGGAAATGACAAAGAAAAGCTTGAGAAAGAAATCAATCGTCTACTTCCCTTTGTGGGATCGAATTGGGTTTTGACAAAAATAACCTCGCTTTCTACGCTGTAGTCTTTTTTCACCCCCCGTCACATTTGCTGTATAACTAAATGAGTGGGTTTCGGTAAAGTGTGCACATTGTTTCAAGGGATTACATGTTTCGTAACAGAAAGTAAGGTAAATCTCAGAGTTTTTCTTTCCACGGCTTCAGTAGGAGCTCACTTTGTTGCCTGCCGTTCACAAGTTTGTCCTGAACGCAAAGTTGCTAAAATCAGTGAAACCACAGAAGTTTGTGAAACTGCACAGTGCACTTCACCTCTGTCAGTGAGTCTGTGGGCCGTCCAGCTGTGCTCTGTGTTTGTCTGTGTGCACCCAAGCATGTTATGCTCTAACTTATCTTCATGCGTGTGTCTTCTCTCACACCCTTGGGGGGTTGAGGAGGAGGAGGAGGGGGTGGACTGAGTACAGTGACTCCATCATCGATCGATTTCACTGGATGATTCGTCTTCATTAACGCTGAGCAGTATTAAAGCAATCCCCCGCGGATGTGTGAGAGACGAGAGCGAACGAGGGACTCTGGGATTCGATGCGCTGCGTGCCACCGAATTTGCCGACTCATCTCAAATGCAAAGAGGGGGTCAAAATGCTGCCAGGCGCCATATGGCTGCACGCTGACAATAAAGACAGCCATGTCTGGGCTTGTTTTGGAATTTATTTGATTAAAAACCACTTTAAATAAAGTTTAAAAGACCTGAGAGATGGATGGAATTGAATTTTGCTACTTTCCTTTCAATATTTAACATCACCTGAATGATAAAAATGACAAATTATGATACTAACAAGCTTCTTCCGTTATAGCCTAATAGCACTTTTAGCTGTAGCCCTGGGCTCCACACTTATTCATGAATGCATCGTGCATATTTGTTTAATGCTTACAATGAGCTAATGGATACTGCATTAAAGCTAATTACTCAATCCAATCATGGCTAATACAGCAAGCTGAAAATGGCATGACATCAGGAAATAGAAACATCCACAGATAAACACCATAAATCCATGAAAGCAGCCTGAGGTCATAGGGTTGTCAATAAAATCCATACCCAGATACCACCTGATCGTAACGTTTACTGTTTTGGTAAATGGCACGTGTACTGATTCCCATATAGCGCTTTTCTCCTCTACTTGGGCACTCAAAGCACTTTATACATTCACATTATACATTTGTAATAGTATCATTATCAACACTGCTGTCTTTGCCACATCCTGTTCACACATAGCTTCACAAAGCACCCCAAGAAGAGAGGTGTTCACAACACCCGGGCTTGCTCAGCATGGCAAGTGCTACTGCTAGTGTCTTGCATACAAAGCAAATGACCAAGGAAAGGTCTTAAACTTATATGCGAACAATACTGTAAACTGGAAGTAATGAAGTCGAGGAGCATAGAGAACTTAACATCTTCAAGCTGTGATCTTTGGGATAGCTCAGGTGATAGAGCCGGTTCTCTACTAATCAGAAAGTTGGTGGCTTGATCCCCATGTGCTCTAGTCTGCATGCCTAAAATCCTTGGGCAAGATGTTAACCCCAAGTTGCTCTCTAATGGTAAATGGCCTGTATTTATATAGCGCTTTACTAGTCCTTAAGGACCCCAAAGCGCTTTACATATCCAGTCATCCACCCATTCACACACAGATTCACACACTGGTGATGGCAAGCTACATTGTAGCCACAGCCACCCTGGGGCGCACTGACAGAGGCGAGGCTGCCGGACACTGGCGCCACCGGGCCCTCTGACCACCACCAGTAGGCAACGGGTGAAGTGGCTTGCCCAAGGACACAACGACCGAGACTGTCCAAGCCGGGGCTCGAACCGGCAACCTTCCGATTACAAGGCGAATAGATCCATTGGTGTAGAAAGAGCATAGAAAAAAGTGAATGGGTGAATAAGGCAAGTTGTGTAAAGCGCTTTGAGTGCTCAGAGTAGAAAAGCGCTATATCCTCCTGAGACCTGAGGAAAAAAAATCTTCCCATTGAACTTTTTGTGATTTTCTGTCTCTTTGGAGCTAAAAGAGGCCACCCAAACACACGAGACATCAAGGGAAAGCCCAGGATGCCCTCTATTTACCAAATCAGGACTTAGTAGAGTCCATTACAAAGGACATAAAATTATAGGCTGCTTCTCAGGAGAGCAAAAGAACCAGTCCATTTACCATTTATCGGGAGTTTAGAGACCTCTGTAAAACCTCCCGTTTAAACCTAACCATGCAAAAAGTGAATCACACATATGAGCATGCAAATCTTATTTTGTGGTTTGGCTTTCGTTCCATGGTGGTTTCTGATTACTTCCAGAATATACTATCATTGTGTACACTTTCTAAAAGGTCACTAACGTTTCATGAAATGTTCTCAAATCTATTTTGGCATCAGCTGCTGTACCGTTACTGCTCATGTGCTCTAAATTACAGTCAGAGCCGATAATTGAATCCCCGGCAGCGATTGTCGACAATCAAGGGCATCGCCGAGCCGTCATCCAACTCATTTGAGATGAGTGGTTATGACACCGAGTGGGAGCTTGGGAGTAAAAACAGATTCAACACTGACCTTTGCATACAAAGAGAAATTGGCATATACATGCTGATATGTGTATGAAAGTGGAGGTCATGGATTTATCATTTCTCCCCCCATAGCGCCTCCAGCATCATATTTCGCCGTGCCTGTTTGTAATTGACCGTAGCTGACAGACACCTGTCCCATGCTGACCTACTCCATCAGCAGGGCAAGGGTGCCACTAGGGCCGACTGTCACTCCCGATCGTGTTAAGTGACGGTCAAATGCAGCACACATAGTCAACCACTGGAACCTATTAGCCGTCTTACAGCTCTCACATCAGGACTCGCAGAAAAACAGGCGAAAAAGGTGCGCGTTAGCGAGTGCGTGACGGAACAATGTGCAATGATGTGATTCATTTGGAGAGGTGAGGAAGCAGTTGAGTGCACAATTGTGTGTGTGCGTGTGTGTCTGAGCACGAGGGTTTGTGTAAAATGTCAGCAGGGGAGTTCAAGGTTCACAGGGAGTTCAGGGCATATGTCTCTCTTTCTTGCTTCCCCCTCCGCGTCCTATCCATCCTGCACACACTTGACAGCCGGTTCTTCCTGGTTGCAGAGGGACCCCAACTCAATGTATGTGACTCGCGATTTTCCTGTCGCATCTGCAGGGCATGGGGTGAAGAAACAAGACGACAGTGGAGCGAAAAGACGAGGAGAAAAGCAGGAGTGGCAGTACGTGCTGAGGGACAGCTGGTTGCTGCGGTTTATTTCGCTGGTTTTTTATTTCACTGATAGTCGAGTTTATCGACCAGCTGTCAATTTTACTATACTGTAGGCACAGTACAAGGTGGCAATAAACGCCATCTGGGACTGCATGAGAAACATCTCAGTGAAGCTCTGTCATATATTTTCTGTCTTCTTCAGATACTGACAACTTCAAGTGATACTAGTGTAAGAATATTTGAAGGAAAAAAGTAGGATTAACTGGCAGGTGAGATAGAGCAGGGTGTCAAACTCATTTTACATTGCAGGCCACACATAGCTCATGTTGCTATCACTGTGAAGAAGTTTGACAGACTTAATACCCGGGATGTCTTAGTGTATGAAAAACAAGTGCAGCACTACATCTCAGTTTTTTTTCTGTATAGCAGAGAAATGTTACTCTGGTAAATGAAAAGAAATCTGTCAGCATGAAATAAATGTGCAAAATAACAGAAAAGGTTCTGTTAGTTCATTACCTGCACTATCCTGTAATTATAAACACAAAGATGCTGTTTGATTTATTATTATTACTGTGGACCCATTAATTTTTTTTAAAAAAGGACAAAGATAAACAAAAAAAGAAACTAAAAAAAAGAAAAAAGAAACTAAGAATAATGGCCACCTTTTTTCTCATGATTCCTAATTACATTGCATTACTGATTCACCTCCAGCAAAACACCCGATCTCATCTACATCGAGGCTGGTAAGCTATTTTTCTGCTCAAAATTCCTAAATAATTTATGCAACATTAGGTACGGATATTAAATGATTAGTAAATAAGTTATGAATCCTAAATCGTACTCACAATTTCTAAGCCATAAATGATTCACCGGACACGTGTTGAACATCCCATAAACGACACTTATTTTGCAGCTTGCTCAGCTCAAACTGCTCTATTAACACTAAACCATATGTGAGATTCATCTGTGTCCTGTATATCTACTTTCCAACAGTATTATGAGTGAGAATAAAACTGCTACTAACTGGCTTTTGAACACATTTCAAAGAGATTAATCATGCTTATGAAGATAATTCAGTTTCACTCTGTGCTTAAAACCCAGTGATTTTGCAGCATTCAGTAATGATAAGGTTCCTCAATCTCCGTTAGACAATCGCACAGAAACTTGATGTAATGTTCCTCTCACGTAGCACTGGAGCAACACACTCTGCCTAAAAATACTTTTTCACGGTTTACACTTATTATCGGATCCTCTGCTGTTAGGAATGCTGTTAGACTTAAGATACGGGAAATGTTTGGTTAAAAGAAAAAATGCTTTAACAGATTTTTTATAGGAGTAATTTAGCAAATGTTATCGTGAAATTGTGAAATGAATTGATAATTCTGATGAACGAGTAGAGAATTATCACCTCAACCTCTTCATCCTGGAACCTTATAACAAGTCTGAGATCACTGTTTTGTTCACAGCTTCATTTCTAGTGCTGTGGGCATCTGTTTTAAGGAAGAAAAAAAAACCCTCTACGTATTTACTCCACTTTACACAAGCTCAGTATGAATAGCAGAGAGACAGCTAGCAGCTAGCTTATTAAGATGGTGGAAAGAAAGCCAAAACAGCAAAAGCAGAGATTAACGCGGACGGAGAAAGTTTCACAAATGGCTGCTCTATGCTGGCTCCATAAATGAGTCACCCATCACAGACTCCAATGTTAAAACACCCAACTTAACAACAGATGTAAACAAAGGCTAGCGCAAAAACTGGCTGTAGTCCATGCCGCTTTTTTCCAAATTTGAGACTGTGCATGACGTCCATATTTAAATATCACATACAATTTCAATGTTTTAAATCTTAAAGTTCATGTTTTAATGTTTTAAAGTAGAAGCAATTTACCCTTTTCTTTAAGTATGCTCACTTTTGGTACCAATAAATCAACGGGTCAATGGCTGTCACTGTCACGGCTGGCGGAGGGAGCCGTGTGGTGTGGAGGAAAAGGAGGACCCAAGATGCAGCAAACTGATGATACGAGTGATGTTTTATTTACAA
>NW_024582716.1:455926-458821 GCF_018398535.1 Haplochromis burtoni
GAAACAGACTGATGTACAACACAACACGGGGACATGAACAGAGCACCAAGGACAGACACAGGTAGGGCTGACAATACACCAAGCTTCAGGTTAACCCTAAACGAATACAGATCAGAAAAAACGCAAAACGCTGGGTCAACGACCCAGGACCATGACAGTCACGCCAACTGGAGGCTACAAAATAGTTGTCTGTAAACCAATGAATAATGTCTCAATACACGATAATGTTTCTATTTACCAAATATATGTTAAACAATAGTTTCACATCTTGAATGCCCCTTCAAGCGGGATTTACAAAGTCAGAGCAGCCGCACCAAAAGTGTAAAAACTTGTAATCTGTCTATGAATGTCGGCTGTGTTTTTAAAATACCAAACCTGCTCTGCAGCGCTACTCGTGCTTGAATGGCTCTACTTTGCATTATAGCTAAATAAATCCTGTTTTTTCTTGCCTTTCCAATTTTTTTGCTTTCATAATGCATTCAACTCAGGATCAGATATTTGACTCCTGAGGTAAGCAGAATTAGGCAGCAATGCAAACTTGACTCTGTAATTCTGAAATAATTGCCAGGAAATTCACATTTTTGAAAATGACGTGTTTATTGAGTTTTATATTAATTAGTATGTTTGAGCTTTAATTTGTATCATATTTGCTACTTATGTATTGCACAACATATTTAGGTTTTCAAGGGAAAAGAAATTCCCACTAAAGACAAAAGTCTTAAAAACTCAGACTTATATAGAGTATGAACTCTTTGTGCTGTTTCATAATGCCACAAAACTCAATTACGCCATGTTTTTGGAAAACTGAGATTCACAGCTGACAAAATAATCTAACTTTGAGAATATGTGATCATCATGATCATCATGAGATGGTGTTGAAAGATATCATAAAATCATACATGTTACATTACAACAGGCTATTTTCTGCCTGTTTGTTCAAAAGTTCAGGCTCAAGAGCTCCAACAGCTTCAGAGCATCAAACTGAGGTTAGAGCAGTTTTGTCAAGGTATAAAAAAACAAACAAACTCTGAAACCCATTTCAGTTTCTACAATATCACCCTAATTATGGAGTGCACTCCAAATAAAATTACAACCAAAAGAACATTCATGATGGCGATTGACTGTTCACGATTTTAATAACTGCATTGTCAAACAAAAATCTAAGACATAGGTCAAATGATTTAGCTCTTAAAAGCAGGAAAGAAGTACAAAAACCTTAATCTGGGGCCCTTAATATCCAATTTCTTAAAGAATAATGCCCACTCAGTCCTTTCCCACCCCTCACGCTCTTTTTATCTCTCCTGAGGCAGTCCAGCCTAACGATGCTTAATGAGCAGGAGACTGCTGGGTGGGTCATCAGTGGAGTAGAAAATCAGCTGTGTTCTCTGCCTTGCCTTGTGGTCTTAAAGTCACCTTGGCCGTGCAGACGTGTGAGGCCCGACTCCTCGTTGCCGTCACCTTGGCCTCGGAGCTGCACGCTTCACCTGCTCACCATTCATGCAGCCAAGGAGTCTTTCAGACAAACGCTGGAGCTTAGGGGGTAATAATATCCTACATATCATATCATGAGGGCACTCGGGCCATATGGCTATGAGAACCTTGTTCCTGTGATTTATTACGGTCCCGGTGATTCCTCTCTGATGGATGGCTAATGGAAGCTGCTGGACACAGATTTTGTTGAGTAAAGATGCTCCTATCTGCACTGCAGTGCGTCATTCCAGCACACTGGCCTACTGTGTAGGAGGCACGCGCCCCTTGCACTTTTAAGATTTGCGTGTTCGACGTTAAGATTTGTGCACCGTGTGCGTTTACACAGTAGAATTTCTGTCTGAGCTCCACCAAGGCACAGATGCGTCTGTCCTCTCACCAAACTCTTTCCCCAAGCCTTCAATCAAGCCGGCACAGCAGCCCACATGCAGCGACAGTGCACCACGAAAACTGAGCAGAGCCCCGCAGCTCCCAGCTGGAGCACTTTTCTTGAACAGCATGCGTACAGGAAACTGTCACTGTCAGAGTCAGTGTACAATATTGTTACTAATAAAAAAACAGTATTGGTTTAAAATATGGTTTTGGAGATACGATTCTCCTTTAAATTTAAATTCTGTAACTCTAATTAAGCTCGACGTAGATTCTAAGCTTGTTTGGGTTTTTTTGTCTTTCTTGGTTTTACATGCCTTTAATTAGTTTCAGTATTATTATGAAACCCAACAAGCAGAGCCTTGAAATAACCTTGGGTAAGCTTCTTTGACGGCCTTTCACCAACTCTGATGCCTTTTTTTTATTTATGTGCGACTGTCAGCGGCTGATTTGTGTGAAGCTGAATACGCTCCAATTTTCATTTGAAACGCAGCAATTGTTTTCAATGAATCTGTCTCGCTGTGTTGTTTCTGTTTTCCTTGTCAGCTTTTTGTTGACAACAGCATCAACAAGTAAGGTTGATGCATGCCTAATCAAATTGACTAATAATACATGCCCTTTAATTATTCCTCGCATGACTCCAATAGTTATCAGATATCAAAAGTGCAATCAGGAACCACTTGAGCTGCATTCTAACCAGATGTTAAAAAGGCATACAGCATCTGTGTCCTTATATCACAATCCTTACTCCTTTAATTCTAATTAATAAGGGAGCAATAATCCTTACATTCCTCCATACAAAGCTTTAGATAAAACAACATAACAAAATGAAATACTTGCTTCAGACATTACCCATATGGAAAATAAATAGTAAAAACTTATATGTGATTACTCATGAAAGTGGCCACTTTCTCATTACTTTCATACATTGTGTTTTAGTAAGTATCCAAAACATACAAGTTTCATTATATAATTTTTCAAGGGATCTTATATCTGTTTTCACTCTTATATGCTTTTCATACAAGTTTCACACAAGAC